>NC_143051.1:9647500-9742500 GCF_057628025.1 Oncorhynchus mykiss | reverse complement strand
GAGGATGGTGAGCACACACACACACACACACGCACACGGACACACACGCACACACACTAACGTGTGCTTCCTCCTTTAGAATGGGAGGTGGTGGCCATGTTTGATCACACAGCTCGGTCTGCTACTGAGCTGTCCTTCAAACAGGGGGAGTCCCTCCTCCTGCACAGCAAGGCCTCTTCTGAGTGGTGGAGAGGGGAAGTGGGAGGGGTTAGGGGCCTCATACCACACAAATACATCAGCGTGTTGGAAGGGTGAGTGAAACAGAGGTCAAAACTGTGAAATAAAGTAACCATAAAAGTGTTAAACAAATCAAAATATATTTTAGATTTTAGATTCTTCAAAGTAGCCACCCTTTGCTTTGATGACAGCTTTGCACATTCTTGGCATTCTCTCTTGAAGGAGTTCCTGAGCACTTGTTGGCTGCTTTTCCTTCACTCTGCGGTCTAACTCATCCCAAACCATCTCAATTGGGTTGAGGTTGGGTGATTGTGTAGGCCAGGTCATCTGATGCAGTACTCCATCACTCTCCTTCTTGATCAAATAGCCCTTACAAAGCCGGGAGGTGTGTTGAGTCGTTGTCCTGTTGAAAAACAAATGATAGTCCCAATAAGAGCAAACCAGATGGGATGGCGTATCACTGCAGAATGCTGTGGTAGCCATGTTGGTTAAGTGTGCCTTGAATTCTAAATAAATAACAGACAGTGTCACCAGCAAAGCACCCCCACACCATCACACCTCCTCCTCCATGCTTCATGGTGGGAACCACACATGCTGAGATCATCCGTTCACCTACTCTGCGTCTCACAAAGACACAGCGGTTGGAACCAAAAATCTCAAACTTGGACTCATCAGACCAAAGGACAGATTTCCACCGGTCTAATGTCCATTGCTCGTGTTTCTTGGCCCGAGCAAGTCTCTTCTTATTATTGGTGCAATTCGACCATGAAGGCTTGATTCACACAGTCTCCTCTGGACAGTTGATGTTGAGATGTGTCTGTTACTTGAACTCTGTGAAGCATTTATTTGGGCTGCAATTTCTGAGGCTGGTAATAAACTTTGGAGTGCAGCATGAGGACCTTTCCTGAGGCTGTCCTCATGAGAGCCAGCTTCATCATAGTGCTTGATAGTTTTTGCGACTGCACTTGAAGAAACTTTCAAAGTTCTTGACATTTTCCGTATTGACTGACCTTCATGTCTTAAATTAATGATGGACTGTCGTTTCTCTTTGCTAAATTGAGCTGTTCTTGCCATAATATGGACTTGGTATTTTACCAAATAGGGCTCTTGTGTATACCACCCCTACCTTGTCACAACACAACTGATTGTCTCAAACGTATTAAGAAGGAAAGAAATTCCACAAATGAACTGTTAACAAGGCACACGTGTTAATTGAAATGCATTCCAGGTGACTACCTCATGAAGCTGGTTGAGAGAATGCCAAGAGTGTGCAAAGCTGTCATCATGGCAAAGGGTGGCTACTTTAAAGAATCTCAAATATATTTTGATTTGTTTAACACTTTTTTGGTTTCTACATCCTTCCATATGTATTATTTCATAGTTTATCTCCGTTATTATTCTACAATGTAGAAAATAGTACAAATCAAGAAAAACCCTTGAATGAGTAGGCATGTCCAAACTTTTGACTTGTACTGTACGTGTGTGTAAGTGCGTGCTTATGTCTATACATATGTGTGTGACTCACCGTCAGATATGTGATGCCAGTAAGGGGCCAGGAAGGTGAGGTGTCCCTCTCTGATCATCTGGAACAGCTCCTCTTGGTCTCCGTCCCTTCTCCGGAATGGAGGGAACCTACAGAGCAGGATGTGGACTATCACCCCCAACGCCCACAGGTCTACCGGCAGACCATACCCTGCAGAGAGAGAGGTAGAGGGATGGAGAGAAAGAGAGAGAGGTGAACAGAGACAAAGATTGTGATAGAGGTAAGTAATTGATAGAAAAATAAATAAAGTGATAGATAAAGTATAAAGGGACAGATGTAGTCACCTGTCTCTGAGAGGATCTCCGGAGCGACATAGGTGGGTGTTCCACAAACAGTGAAGATGGGTTCTGTTACAACCATGGCTAGACCAAAATCACCCAGCTTCAACCTACTGACCCTATCATTACTGTACTCCACCTTGAAGAGAGAGAGAGAGACATACCATCACCACTGTACTCTACCAGAGAGAGAGAGAGAGCGATACCATCACTACTGTACTCCACCTGGAAGAGAGAGAGAGAGGTACCATCACCTTGTCATGAGTTGGCCTGTTGGTGAGGTTTATGACCCCCATAAAGACATTTTCCCCTTTCCTCTCTCTCTCTACTCTACAGAGACTCTTGGAAAGCCCTTTGTTAACATAGAGAGTCTGAAAACATCAAAGGGGTGGGGACCAGAACCATATTTCGGTAATCCAACCAGTTGAAAATATGCGTTGGTACCTAAAGAATATGAAGTCAGATCAGTTGTCATCTGAGACATTATTACTGATGATAGGATGACAAACTGTATATTGGAAAGTCTACACATTATAGTTACCAGATTCACATGGAATTGTTGTGCAATTTAAATGTTTAATTATGAAACTATTTGTGAAAAGGATAAATGTAATTTTAGCTTCTAAATGAGAGAATTGGTTTTCATAAATAAACTAGGCTCAATTCAGTGGCCTCCGCCCAAGTGAACAGACATTGAAACACGCCCTTCTCTCCACTACTACATAAGCCCTTTACGAAAATGTAACATTTGTGTTCCCGAGGACGTGAGGACGACGGTCCGTACGTTAAAAGGGCTAATATCAAACTACAGAACTAAGCCAACTTCAGCGTGAGCTTAAAGTATGACAACTTGGTATGAACTTTGAACTCTTATTCACTAAAGAAGTGATACCTCCTAGCCCTTGAGTGAGCAGCAGCAGCTGTAAACGTGGGCTAGGAAAGGACGGACAAAGTATCTCTTCTACCAAACACACGACGGTACGACAACGTATCCGTTCTACCACAAGACATATTCTTCAAAGGACAAGGCAACACGGCCCTCCATCTACGACCAACCTATTGAAGCACCGCTCAGTGTAAATATTTCTTGCATTTTTCTTTTCCAAATGGGCGGTTATTTAGAATGCATAAGACTCTGTATTTACGATAGCATAGCTTCACAAGGTCCAATCAGAGACCCTTATTCCTTTGTCCCTCAGTCTTCCCGCGCTTTCATTCATTCACTCCTTTATTTATGTAACCAGCCGTCATATCTGTTCCGTCCGCTAGGGACGTTTTCTTTTATGACATAATTAGTAATCAATGTATGACCCATCCTGTGTATGTGTAATTATGTGAGATTGTTTAGGTATTTAGTAAATAAATAATTAAACCAAATGTTGTATTGCTGATTCAACTTGTTAGCCAGGGTTTGTGAAGATAACCAAGAATTCCCCCGACTTCAGATGAGACTGAATAAGGTGACGATTAAGAATTGACCGCTATTGATGTAAAAGATTACTAGGTCTTTAAGAGTTTATTCGGAAGATAACAGCTCTATAAACATTATTTCGTGACGTCCAATAGAAGCTGTTCGTACGAGACCACGCCCCTACGGTTTAACAGCACCGTCACCTGACCAGACACAGAGACGATGTCATCGAGAGACCAGGAAGTACTGAATATTTGTGAGCCAAGCCAACCATAGAATTAGAATTGAATTAAAATGTTAATGAAACCAACTTCTTGAATTTAGAATCATGTTTGTTAGTGCAAGGATGGAACAAAAGCCTGCACATCCAGTAGCTCTCCAGAAAGAGGGTTGGCTACTCCTTTTTCATCATTTAATTTTAGACGGTTACTTTTCTGAGGGCGCTGTGACCGCACGGTCAGACCACAGTAACCAATCGTGGTCGCTCTGCACTTTGCTCAGCATGACGAGTGTGGAAGACTGGGAAAGAAGGAGGGAGAGTGGTCCTAGTGGCTGGAAGGTGGGGGTCAGGGTGGGGGAGGGGGAGAGACGGCCAGGGCTGAGGGTGGGGGAGGGGGAGAGACGGCCAGGGCTGAGGGTGGGGGTCAGGGTGGGGGAGGGGGAGAGACGGCCAGGGCTGAGGGTGGGGGAGGGGGAGAGACGGCCAGGGCTGAGGGTGGGGGTCAGGGTGGGGGAGGGGGAGAGACGGCCAGGGCTGAGGGTGGGGGAGGGGGAGAGACGGCCAGGGCTGAGGGTGGGGGTCAGGGTGGGGGAGGGGGAGAGACGGCCAGGGCTGAGGGTGGGGGAGGGGGAGAGACGGCCAGGGCTGAGGGTGGGGGTCAGGGTGGGGGAGGGGGAGAGACGGCCAGGGCTGAGGGTGGGGGAGGGGGAGAGACAGCCAGGGCTGAGGGTGGGGGTCAGGGTGGGGGAGGGGGAGAGACGGCCAGGGCTGAGGGTGGGGGAGGGGGAGAGACGGCCAGGGCTGAGGGTGGGGGTCAGGGTGGGGGAGGGGGAGAGACGGCCAGGGCTGAGGGTGGGGGAGGGGGAGAGACGGCCAGGGCTGAGGGTGGGGGTCAGGGTGGGGGTGGGGGAGAGACGGCCATACGCTTAGAGAGGGAGGGTTCTGAAGGAAATGGGGGGAAGATAGGATGGTGGGGAGGCAGGGAGAAAGGGGAGAGAGAGAAGTGAATGATGTGGGGAAGGGGGTGAGAAAAAGGGGTAAAGATTGTAGAGGTGAGAGAGATAGAAAGAGAGAATCAACAGGTTAGTTAGGTCCACTTACAAAATGTGCCCTTATCAGCTGTCTGTATATAGGTTAACTGGGCTACTGTTTTCTTTAGATAGAGTAAGTAACATGACACATGGTCCTTAAGGAAGCGTGAATAATTTAGACGGGAGAGCTCGGCACTCAAAGAACCTGGCCCCTGCAATCCAAGAGATGGAAGAAGCTCAAATCTGATCAGCCACATTTGTTTACGCACACACACACACACACACACACACACACACACACACACACAACAAACGCGTGGACTAGTTCTCTGCTGAAGCTGCATGTTTAATTGAGCATCAGAAACGCCATGTCAAAGTTGAGGATGTTTCACTTTCAGGCAAACACACGGATACACACACAAACCACAATGGCCGCCATAATACAAAATCAACCCGCTCTCACAGTCTCACGTCAGAATTTGACGTTCATCCATGTTTCTCAAACGTCAAATTTTCAAGTTGTTCCAAACTTCACATTTCGAAGTGTTTAATGTTAGATTTAGGCATTAACTCTGAAATCTTAAGTTTAGGCATTCATTCGGAATGGTTACGGTAAGGGTTAAGGTTTGGGATAGGTGTAACACTTGACACTGCAGAAATATGTATTAGATGTTTATGTATTCCTATTGGTTGGATGAAGCCACATGTCAATAAGGTGTTATGCCATTGGTCATGCTTGTAGATAGGGGGAGATCGCGAACGTAACTTCTTCCCAGTCTGATATTGCAATGCAAGCGGTAGGTCAAATCGTTAGGTCACGTTTTGAAATAGTCTATTCTATTGTCAGATGTACAACCTGTAGGAGCTCTATGTACGTGCCCTGATGTGTATGATATACGTGTACGTTACCTGGTACAGGGTGGGGGTCTGGGTAGGGGAGGGGGAGATATAAGGGGGAATCCTGGGATGTGCTTTTGTTTGTCATTGCTGTGAGAGTGAGTTAGCTAGCATTCTCACTTTGTCATGGTCCCGTTGGCTCCCCCTGCTAATTCACAGTTATTTCCATGCTAACAGACGAATCAGGAATCTACAGCCATCAACATCCTGTTATCCTGCGCATCTAATGTGCATCGTTGTGTCTATCGGCGTAGTAGAATCGTACTAGAGTAAAGTACAGATGAACTGGGACCATTGGTGGACAGGACTTTCTTTAAAACCACAACGCGAGAGACTTTAATTATACATTCATGTACATACTGTCTCAATTGGGCCGACCAACCAGTGCTCCCGCACATTGGCTAACCGGGCTATCTGCATTGTGTCCCACCACCCACCAACCCCTCTTTTTACGCTTCTGCTCCTCTCTGTTCATCATATATGCATAGTCACTTTAACGATACCCACATGTACATACTACCTCAATAAGCCTGACTAACAGGTGTCTGTATATACCTACATGTACATACTACCTCAATCAGCCTGACTAACAGGTGTCTGTATATACCTACATGTACATACTACCTCAATCAGCCTGACTAACAGGTGTCTGTATATACCTACATGTACATACTACCTCAATCAGCCTGACTAACAGGTGTCTGTATATACCTACATGTACATACTACCTCAATCAGCCTGACTAACAGGTGTCTGTATATACCTACATGTACATACTACCTCAATCAGCCTGACTAACAGGTGTCTGTATATACCTACATGTACATACTACCTCAATCAGCCTGACTAACAGGTGTCTGTATATACCTACATGTACATACTACCTCAATCAGCCTGACTAACCGGTGTCTGTATATACCTACATGTACATACTACCTCAATAAGCCTGACTAACAGGTGTCTGTATATACCTACATGTACATACTACCTCAATAAGCCTGACTAACAGGTGTCTGTATATATCTACATGTACATACTACCTCAATCAGCCTGACTAACAGGTGTCTGTATATACCTACATGTACATACTACCTCAATAAGCCTGACTAACAGGTGTCTGTATATACCTACATGTACATACTACCTCAATCAGCCTGACTAACAGGTGTCTGTATATACCTACATGTACATACTACCTCAATAAGCCTGACTAACAGGTGTCTGTATATACCTACATGTACATACTACCTCAATCAGCCTGACTAACAGGTGTCTGTATGTGGCCTCGCTACTCTTTTTTCAAATGTCTTTTTACTGTTGTTTTATTTCTTTACTTACCTACACACACACACACACACACACACACACACACACACACACACACACAACCCCCCCCCCCCCCCCCCATTTCACTGTAAACTTTGATTTGATTACGAAGTACCATAACATCTGTTACACTGGTACTGAGACCAGTCTTCTAGTCTTCCCTGGATATCTGTTACACTGGTACTGAGACCAGTCTTCTAGTCTTCCCTGGATATCTGTTACACTGGTACTGAGACCAGTCTTCTAGTCTTCCCTGGATATTTGTTACACTGGTACTGGGACCAGTCTTCTAGTCTTCCCTGGACATCTGTTACACTGGTACTGAGACCAGTCTTCTAGTCTTCCCTGGATATCTGTTACACTGGTACTGAGACCAGTCTTCTATTCTTCCCTGGATATCTGTTACACTGGTACTGAGACCAGTCTTCTATTCTTCCCTGGATATCTGTTACACTGGTACTGAGACCAGTCTTCTATTCTTCCCTGGATATCTGTTACACTGGTACTGAGACCAGTCTTCTATTCTTCCCTGGATATCTGTTACACTGGTACTGAGACCAGTCTTCTATTCTTCTCTGGATATCTGTTACACTGGTACTGAGACCAGTCTTCTATTCTTCTCTGGATATCTGTTACACTGGTACTGAGACCAGTCTTCTAGTCTTCTCTGGATATCTGTTACACTGGTACTGAGACCAGTCTTCTAGTCTTCGCAGGATATCTGTTACATAGGCTTAAATTTATTTTTATTTAACCTTTATTTAACTAGGCAAGTCAGTTAAGAACAAATTGTTATTTACAATGACGGCCTACAGGGGAACAGTGGGTTAACTGCCTTGTTCAGGGGAACAGTGGGTTAACTGCCTTGTTCAGGGGAACAGTGGGTTAACTGCCTTGTTCAGGGGAACAGTGGGTTAACTGCCTTGTTCAGGGGCAGAACGACAGATTGTTTTACCTTGTCAGGTCGGGGATTTGATCCAGCAACCTTTCGGTTACTGGTCCAACGCTCTACCAACTAGGCTACAAAACAAACAGAAATCTGAAAAACAACGTTCTGTTACTAGATTCGAACATGCAACCTTTAGCGTCCATCCACCATCCCTGTCCACAACACCCTAACAAAACTGTAACCTTCTTGAAGCTAACAGTTCTCACTGTTGCCCCCTAGTGGCAGGTTTCCACATAATCTCCTGACATCCTCAGACATGGATGGACATCAAATACTGACTTGTATAATGGGTGACCTGGCTGTACAAAATACAGGTCTACTGTATCTGTAGGCTATCTTACTCCCACTCAAATCCTTCACAGGATGAACTTCACAATTAACATATATAATGACAATAATGTTTTTTCTTAACATAAAAAAAATAGATATACTTTTTCTAAGCTACATAATAAATATTAAGACTGGACAATACATGAATTTGAGAAAATGTATCATTTTTACTTTTAAAGCATTAAGTTTCACAGTTTTAAACTTTCCACTCACCTACTGCTCTCCATCTAGCGTCCGCCGCCACGTCGCATCCGAACCGTTGTTTCCACGCGGGCGTCATAGCCTACCTGTTCACTGTACTAATACACTCATTCGGACTTTCCGTTGACCATTTCTTTACCAACAGTGGAGGTCATTGTTTCATGTAACAACTTCTGCCTCTGTCGTTTTTGGAAGAGATATTAGGAATAGTAGACGGGATGTGCGTGTTGACCTCCTCTGACCACCTCACGGAAGGAAACACCAGCGTTGCTACTTGTGCACGTGCTAGGCGTCCAGACTTGCAACATAAACTCTCTCTCGTAAGTTAAGCAACAGGAATCCGGATGGTATGTTGTTACCTTACATAACAACAACACTACCGCCAAAACAGGTCGGTAACAACAACACAGCGGTAAATCCAGGTGATCATTGCCAGAATAACGGGAGAGATGCGTCACCGTTTTGGCACAGCTCGCTCCCCGTTCGCAACAGACCGGTGCCTCTCCTCACTCACACACGTCTCTGCGTAGACACACACACACGCAGTAGCCTCGCTATGCGATTGATAACAATAACTAACTTTTCCCTATGGTTTTGTTCAGGGCAAATGCATGCTTCGTGGAGAGACAGAAACAGAGTGATGGAAGAAAAAAGAAACACAAGAAAGAAAGAAACAACCAGAAACAAACGGACCAGAGGAAAGAACGAGAGGGGAGGTGAGAGAGGCGGTATCTGGGATGGAATCCCACCTCTGTCCAGCCGGTGTCTTTGTCCCGGTCTCCCTAAGGGTCCGTCACCGCGGTTACGGCTAAGACCCGGTCTGTTACCAGGGTTACTGCTAAGACTGCAGCCCCCAGCGATGGGTCTCATCCATGATACTCATCCTGGATCTCCCTTACAGAAAAAAAACAGGCTTCTTGGCGAACAGTTTGTGGCAAATCTTTAGCCATTTGCCAAAAACTACTATTATTACCGGAGAGACTTGTGAACTTCTGACAAACAATTTTAAGAAACTTGTGTCGAACGTTCTACTGTTGTATGAATGTATGAATATGAAAATTAGGTCAAGTTTTTGGGTTACTTTGTGTATTAACACAAAATACAACTTGAAATCATCAGCATGGTAATGAATAAAAGAGCAAAGACAGGATATTTCCCAAATAAAATATGTATTTAATAGTTTTATGTAGCTACAACATTTACATGAGAGAAATGTGAACACTGTGTGGATGTAGACCTTGTGATGTTTAAAGAGGCAACTACAGAATTTACATGAGCCAAGAGATAACTGAGCTATAGCTTTCAACATTGGAATTTTAAAAGATAGTTAACAAAAGTGAAATAATTCAAACTAAAAACTAAAGCAAACCCACTTCAGATCCATTTCCTTTTTTAGTCAACTTTGGAGATGGTGGCTCAGTGGAAGACCTTGTCCAAAGCTTGTTGTGTGCATGTACTGAAACAATCAGAAAACACAAAACAAAAAATAACATTAGGATACTGAAAATTAAACGTTATATTAAAATGTCTGCGCTCACTACCTAAGTCGCTCTGGATAAGAGCGTCTGCTAAGTGACTGACATGTAAAATGTAAAAGTTAGACTCAGAGGCTAATGGGTGGGCTTGGTTTTGGGAAAATGGGATCAATTGTTACAAAAGTTGCCTTGATGTTGCTATGCTTCTCACTGTAACTTGTCATTCTATACATTTTTTTCCAGCAAGATAACAATGTTTCTGCCTTGTTAAGTAAACAAACGATGCAACTAGCATAAACCGGGTCTTAGGCCAGGTTTTTCCTCCAGCCAAGCCTCAACACAATTGATTGAAACTAATCAATTAATTATGATCTTTAATCTAGACTGGGGAATTCACTATTAAGAGACAGTTGTCTACTAGTTGTCTCTTCTTCCTGACTCAGGTGTATAAAGGCTTGGGTGGAAGAAAAGCAACATAACATTGAGTCGCGTCTAATATTATTTTTTCTAAAATGATTTACTGTTAACTTACATCTCAAAGCCCTGAATGCAAGAAGCCCTGACTTGATGCATAAACATATTTCTCTGTTTGATTGAAGGCCTCTATCTGGCTCTTTTTTTTTGCCTCGTAACGGAATTGCTTCGAGGAAAAAGATAAGGAACAACACATGGATGGATATGAGCTAGCTGCTAGTTTAAAGCAATGGAAGATCTAATTGTTACAAAGAATGAATGTATAGGTTACATTTAGGAGAATAATGTATGCGTTACTTTATCAAGCTTGAAGACCGTACATTCATTTATTACAACAGTAGGAAGTGTTATGAGTGAGTGCACCACAAACATCTTTCCAGGATGCTGCTGCAGCCTCCTCTAGGTACAGTCTATTCCACCACCACCACGGGTAGGGGAAGGGGATCCATCTGTAAAAGTCCCGTTTTGTTTTGTTTTGCAGTTCGCTACACCCACAATAACATCTGTTAAACATGTGTATGTGACCAATAAAATTTGATTTGATGTCAAATCAGCTCATATTGTTTGTACCTTAGCTGTTGTGCTAGCTAACGTGCTACCGAACAGTGACACTAGCATATTGACCTGCGTATTGGTATTAAAAGACAGCAACGTATTCACTGAAAAATCTAAGTGTTTAGGCAAATCATTAGTTAGCTAGCGATCACATTAATTGTGCAAAAATATGATAGATAACGTTATAGCCAGCTTGCTAAGCGCTAGCCAGTCAGTGGCGGTGACAGATTGAAACTGATGTCAACAAAATGTGATTCACCCTATCCCATAAAACATTGCTAACTAGGCATCAATTAGCTAACACAATTTGAAAGCGTATTAGGAAGTTTAATTATTAAGTTAGACACTCACCGGGCAACTTCAGTAGGCGGCTAGCTAGTTAGATAACTCTGTTGGAAAATGGAAACCAAGCTTTCTTATCCACCTGATTGGTCGTCAACACACACAAAGACACAGACGCACACATTGTGATTTTGTTGTATGGTGGTATTGAACGTTTTGTGTTGTGGTGTAGGGATGGTGGTGTAGGGATGGTGGTGTAGGGATGGTGGTGTAGGGATGGTGGTGTAGGGATGGTGGTGTAGGGATGGTGGTGTAGGGATGGTGGTGTAGGGATGGTGGTGTAGGGATGGTGGTGTAGGGATGTTATATATATGTACTGTTTTATATTTATGTCACGCCCTGACCTTAGTTATCTTTGTTTTCTTTATTATTTTGGTTAGGTCAGGGTGTGACGAGGGAGGTTTGTTTAGTTTTTGTATTGTCTTGGGGTTTTTCTAATCTAGCTGTTTATGTCTATGGTTGCCTAGATTGGTTCTCAATCAGAGGCAGCTGTTTATCGTTGTCTCTGTTTGGGGACCATATTTAGGTAGCCATATTCCTTGGGTATTTTGTGGGTTGTTATTCTATGTTTAGTTGCCTGTTCTGCACTAGCCATATAGCTTCACGGTTCGTTTTGTTGTTTTGTATAGTTTTTTTCCAGTGTTCTCTCTTTCATTAACTTCTTATGACTGCAGGGGCAGTATTGAGTAGCTTGGATGAAAGGTGCCCAGAGGTGCCCAGAGTAAACGGCCTGCTCCTCAGTCCCAGTTGCTAATATATGCATATTATTATTAGTATTGGATAGAAAACACTCTGAAGTTTCTAAAACTGTTTGAATGATGTCTGTGAGTATAACATTACTCATATGGCAGCAAAAACCTGAGAAGAAATCCAAACAGGAAGTGGGAAATCTGAGGTTGGTCGATTTTCAACCCAGCCCCTATTGAATACACAGTGGGATATTGGTTATGTTGCACTTCCTAAGGCTTCCACTAGATGTCAACCTTCTTTAGAAACTTGAATGAGGCTTCTACTGTGATGTGGGGCCGGATGAGAGCTCTTTGAGTCAGTGGTCTGGCAGAAAGCCAGGTCCTGGTCACGCGCATTTCACATGAGAGCGACCTGCGTTCCATGGCTTTTCTACAGACAATGGAATTCTCCGGTTGGAACGTTATTGAAGATTTATGATAAAAACATCCTAAAGATTGATTCGATACTTAGTTTGAAATGTTTCTATGACCTGTAATATAACTTTTTGAAGTTTTCGTCTGAAGTTTGGCTGGACCTGCATGAGCGTTTGGATTTGTGTACTAAACGCCCTAACGAAAGTAGCTACTTGGACATAAATAATGGACATTATCGAACAAATCAAACATTTATTGTGGAACTAGGATTCCTGGGAGTGCATTATGATGAAGATCATCAAAGGTAATATTTATAATTTCTGATTTCTGTTGACTCCAACATGGCGGATAATTTTTTTTCTTTTTCTGAGCGCCGTCTCAGATTATTGCATGGTTTGCTTTTTCCGTAAAGTTTTTTTGAAATCTGACACAGCGGTTGCATTAAGGAGAGGTATATCTATATTTCCATGTCTAACAAATGTATTTTTATCAACATTTCTAATGAGTATTCCTGTAAAATGATATGGCTCTCTGAGTTATGTACGCTTACCACGCTGGGCCTTGGTCTCCTTTTTATCACGACGTGACAATTTAGCTCATTCAGGACAAACATAGTTCACTGTTTTATTTTTTGTTTTATACAGTTGAAGTTGGAAGTTTATATATAGTGAGGGAAAAAAAGTATTTGATCCCCTGCTGATTTTGTACTTTTGCCCACTGACAAAGAAATTATCAGTCTATAATTTTAATGGTAGGTTTATTTGAACAGTGAGAGACAGAATAACAACAAAAAAATCCAGAAAACGCATGTAAAAAATGTTATAAATTGATTTGCATTTTAATGAGGGAAATAAGTATTTGACCCCTCTGAAAAACATGACTTAGTACTTCTTCCTTGCTGAGCGGCCTTTCAGGTTACGTCGATTATAGGACTCGTTTTACTGTGGATGTAGATACTTTTGCACCTGTTTCCTCCAGCATCTTCACAAGGTCCTTTGCTGTTGTTCTGGGATTGATTTGCACTTTTCGCACCAAAGTACGTTCATCTCTAGGAGACAGAACGCGTCTCCTTCCTGAGAGGTATGACGGCTACATGGTCCCATGGTGTTTATACTTGCGTACTATTGTTTGTACAGATGAACGTGGTACCTTCAGGTGTTTGGAAATTTTCCCAAGGTGAACCAGACTTGTGGTCTACAATTATTTTCTGCGGCCATGGCTGTTTTCTTTTAATTTTCCCATGATGTCAAGCAAAGAGGCACAGAGTTTGAAGGTAGGCCTTGAAATACATCCACAGGTACACCTCCAATTGCCTCAAATGTTGTCAATTAGCCTATCAGAAGCTTCTAAAGCCATGACATCATTTTATGGAATTTTTCAAGCTGTTTAAAGGCACAGTCAACTTAGTGTATGTAAACATCTGACCCACTGGAATTGTGATACAGTGAATTATAAGTGAAATAATCTGTCTGTAAACAATTGTTGGAAAGATTATTTGTGTCATGCACAAAGTAGATGTCCTAACCGACTTGCCAAAACTATAGTTTGTTAACAAGAAATTTGTGGAGTGGTTGAAAAACAAGTTTTAATGACTCCAACATAAGTGTATGTAAACTTCCGACTTCAAATGTAGCTAAATGAGAGAGCAGCAGTGTGTTTCACATCAATGAGCTATGTAGATATCAATAATAAGTGATATCCGTATCACCGTAGACGACACCACTGCTGTCATCCTTACCTCCAAGCGTTTATTTTTAGCTGGATAATCTTTGGATGCCGACAGCAGTCACACCATTGGTAGACATGGCTTGGACTGTAGCCTACAAAAACCCATTCCTGCTCTTTTCCCACGATCCATCGAACACATTTGGTGTGTCATCATAGTGGTCTCTGATTGGTGGTCATCATTTGGTGTGTCATCATAGTGGTCTCTGATTGGTGGTCATCATTTGGTGTGTCATCATAGTGGTCTCTGATTGGTGGTCATCATTTGGTGTGTCATCATGGTGGTCTCTGATTGGTGGTCATCATTTGGTGTGTCATCATGGTGGTCTCTGATTGGTGGTCATCATTTGGTGTGTCATCATGGTGGTCATCATTTGGTGTGTCATCATAGTGGTCTCTGATTGGTGGTCATCATTTGGTGTGTCATCATGGTGGTCATCATTTGGTGTGTCATCATGGTGGTCATCATTTGGTGTGTCATCATGGTGGTCATCATTTGGTGTGTCATCATAGTGGTCTCTGATTGGTGGTCATCATGGTGGTCTCTGATTGGTGGTCATCATGGTGGTCTCTGATTGGTGGTCATCATTTGGTGTGTCATCATGGTGGTCTCTGATTGGTGGTCATCATTTGGTGTGTCATCATAGTGGTCCCTGACTTGTGTTTAGACTCGCTCAGGTGGAACAAACTTACATTTACGCATTTTTTTCAGTGCTGCTTTGAATGTAATTGAGAAAACCGAGAAGTGTCAAATACTTTTGCTTGAAGTGACCATCTAGTTTTTTTAAAGTTTCTGTAATCTGATTCCAATATATTTACGTAACAGATTACAGTTACTGTTTCTTTGTAATCCCTTACATCTAATGGATCCATCCTTAGTATTCTTGTTGATCCATCCTTAGTATTCTTTTTTTCACAGCCATTAAACTGTGTAACTGTTTTAAAATCACCATTGGCCTCATGGTGAAATCCCTGAGCGGTTTCCTTCCTCTCTGGCGACTTGAGTTAGAAAGGACCCCTGTATCTTTGTAGTGACTGGGTGTATTGATACACCATCCAAAGTGTAATTAATAACCTCATCATGTTGAATGGGATATTCAGCTTCTGTGTTTTTTTTTTTTTTTTTCTATCTACCAATAGATGCCCTTTTTTTGCGATGCACTGGAAAACCTCCCTGGTCTTTGTGGTTGAATCTGTGCTTGAAATTCACTACTCGATTGAGGGACCTTGCAGATAATGGTATGTGTGAGGTACAGAGATGAGGTAGTCATTCAAAAAGCATGTTAAGCACTATTACTGAACACAGAATGAGTCCATGCAAATTATTACGCTATTTGTTTAGCACATTTTTACTCCTGAACTTATTTTAGCTTGTCATTGCAAAGGGGTTGAATACTTATTGACTTAAGACATTTTCAGCTTTTCATTTTTTATTAATAAAAATAAATTCTACAAACAAAATTCCACTTTGATATTTTGGGGTAATTGTGTATAGATCAGGGACATAGAATCTAAATGTAGTCCATTTTAAATGCAGTCTGTAACACAAAACAACATGTGGGAAAAGTATAAGGGTGTGAACTTTCTGTACGCACGGCAGACAGTTAAGCTAATGGGCTGCATTCAGTAGAATTTGGACCATTAGAATTTAGACCAGAAAACCAGGAGTCACGACATCTGAAGTTACTCACTCACTAAAACACTCTGCAGTGTGTGTGTGTGTGTGTGTGTGTGTGTGTGTGTGTGTGGGGTTGTAAATGTAAACTGTGCTAACAGTCCAAACACTGATTCTAAGGGCGTGTCCTCTGGGTCATATGGGTGAGACATGATCTTTCTGCGTCTGAGTATAAAATGACACTAGAATGGATCCTTTGAAAAGCACTCCTGTCTCACATCCAATTCAAAGTGGGACAAGGGTATCCAAAATAATGTACATCTAAAAGGGTTGAAGTGAAGGGTTGCCCGTTATAATCAAAGATCTGAAGAGAAAATCTAGCAGGAGTGAGAATCAATATCTCCTATGTCACGTAGTGCTGCAGTGCTCCAGAGGCTCTGCTGCTGACCAGTCGTTTGTTGGGGGGTTGGGTAATACTGTGTCAGCAAGAACAACTGTTTCTGTTGTGTGAGTAAGCAATAAACAACGCCACTAGATGTGGTGAGAGCTGTTCCCCCTGGGAAGTATACAAATCATTGCTTTAAGTTTAGGAGCTGCCCGATAATGTTCAAGTCATTCAGAATCCAGTGTCATGTTTGATCCTTTGCATAATTGATCTTTGATCGCTTCTATTTCAACAAGAACCTTCAGATTGGTTATTTGATTTCAAACCATCAACTACAATTTAATTTGTCACATGTATCGTAAACAACAGGTGTGCACTAACAGGGAAATGCTTACTAACTAACAGGGAAATGCTTACTAACTAACAGGGAAATGCTTACTTATGTTCTCAACAACGCAGAGAGAAAGAAAATAGAGGAATAACAGAAAAGTAAAACTTGTAATAATAAAAGTAATAATAAATACACAACGAGTAACGATTACTATATACACGGGGTACGAGTACTGAGTCGATATGCAGGGGTACGAGTACAGAGTCGATATGCAGGGGTACGAGTACTGAGTCGATATGCAGGGGTACGAGTACTGAGTCGATATGCAGGGGTACGAGTACTGAGTCGATATGCAGGGGTACGAGTACTGAGTCGATATGCAGGGGTACAAGTACTGAGTCGATATGCAGAGGTACGAGGTAATTGAGGTAGATATGCAGGGGTACGAGGTAATTGAGGTAGATATGCAGGGGTACGAGGTAATTGAGGTTGATATGCAGGGGTACGAGGTAATTGAGGTTGATATGCAGGGGTACGAGGTAATTGAGGTAGATATGCAGGGCTACGAGGTAATTGAGGTAGATATGCAGGGGTACGAGGTAATTGAGGTAGATATGCAGGGGTACGAGGTAATTGAGGTAGATATGCAGGGGTACGAGGTAATTGAGGTAGATATGCAGGGGTACGAGGTAATTGAGGTAGATATGCAAGGGTACGAGGTAATTGAGGTAGATATGCAGGGGTACGAGGTAATTGAGGTAGATATGCAGTTTTGCACAAATGCTGCCATCTATCCACGGTTTCTGGTTTGGGTATTACAGTCAATGTGTTGGTAGAACTTTGGTAGCGTTGTTCTCAAATTTGCTTTGTTAAAATCCCCAGCTACAATAAATGCGTCATCAGGGTATGTGGTTTCCAGTTTGAATACAGTCCAGTGTAGTTCTCTGAGGGCCGTCGTGGTATCGGCTTGAGGGGGATATACACGGTCTGCATTTGATTGTGAGGTATTCTAGGTCGGGTGGAAAAAAAGGACTTGAGTTTCTGTACATTATCACAATCACACCATGAGTAGTTAATCATGAAACATGCACCCCCGCCTTTCTTCTTCTCAGAGAGATCTTTATACCTGTCTACGTGATGTACTGAGAACCCAGCTGGCTGTATGGACGGGACACTATATCCCGAGATAGCTATGTTTCCGTGAAACAGAATATGTTACAATCCCTGATGTCTCTCTGGAAGGACCTGAGCCCTAGGACCATGCCTCAGGACTACCTGGCCTGATGACTCCTTGCTGTCCCCAGTCGACCTGGTCGTGCTGCTGCTCCAGTTTCAACTGCTCTGCCTGCGGATATGGAACCCTGATCTGTTCACCGGACGTGCTACCTGTCCCAGACCTGCTGTTTTCAACTCTCTAGAGATAGCAGGAGTGGTAGAGATACTCTGAATGATCGGCTATTAAAAATCCAACTGACATTTACTCCTGAGGTGCTGACCTGTTGCACCCTCAATAACCACTGTGATTATTATTATTTGACCCTGCTGGTCATTTATGAACATTTGATTATCTTGGCCATGTTCTGTTAAAATCTCCACCCGGCACAGCCAGAAGAGGACTGGCCACCCCTCATAGCCTGGTTCCTCTCTAGGTTTCTTCCTAGGTTCTGGCCTTTCTTGGGAGTTTTTCCTAGCCATCGTGCTTCTACACCTGCATTGCTTGCTGTTTGGGGTTTTAGACTGAGTTTCTGTACAGCACTTCGTGACATCAGCTGATGTAAGAAGGGCTTTATAAATAAATTCGATTTGATTTCATTTGGAAGGAGATCCTCGCCCTGAGCTCGTCTACTTTATTATCCAGAGACTGAACATTAGCTAGTAATATACTCAGAAGCGGTGGATGGTGTGCACGGCTCCTGAGTCGACTAGGATTCCACTCCGAATACCTCTTCTCCGCCTGGGATATTCTGGCGCAGCCTCTGGAATAAGTTGAATTGCTCTGGGGGGTACGAACAAAGGATCCAATTTGGGACATTTGTATTCCTGGTCATAATGCTTGTAAATTTCCGCCGCTCTGATGTCCAAAAGTTATTTCCGGATGTATGTAATTAACATCAAAAACCTTCTGGGCTAATAATGTAAGAAATAACACACACACACAACAACAACAAAAAAAAATACTGCAAAGAGCTAGAAGCAGAGCTGACATATCTATCGGCGCCATCTTGTCTCTGCATGTATGAACCTACACAGTAAATACACTCCTGTAAGATAAGGCTTGTTATTAGTACATGTGGATTAATTTACTGTGTGTGTGTGTTTTCTGAGCAGGTGTGAGTAAGCCTGAACATGTCCTTTTTGTATTCAGTTTAAATGATTTATGACTACGTGTGCTCAAAATGTTACTTTCACATATTTACCTAAATATTTACCGGGAAAGATTCTTAAGCAAACATCCCAGGTATTAATGGGGAGTCGGGTGAACTACTGCTCTGTGAGGAACAAAGCAGCAAGGATTGTTTTACGGTGAAGATATGGTTCTTCTGTTGCAGTCATGCTCAATGCTCTTGGTTGGTCATCAATCAACAAGATCATTGAAAAAAAACGTGCTTAACATGCCAAACTCCATTCATAACAGTATTCAGTTGGTAAGAGGCAGACAGTCAGTAAATACTAGGAATAGATTGTCCACCATCTATGTGCTATCCAGACGGGATAGAGAAATAGGCAAAATAACATTTAAATTAAAAACAATAAAGAAATTGAATAATTTATCTGAGCAAACCAGAAACCTTTCAATATATCAATTCTTTAGAACCATTTAAATATAATACATTGGACGGTTGTGCAGGACTATGGTAGATTAAGGAATCAATCTATATTTTCAATATTGTTAGAGGATTTATCTGGTCACTATAATAGTGTATTATGCCTGTTTGTAACAGGCATAATGTGATGGTATTATAAATGGTATTTTAATGTTTAAGGACACTTGGAAAATTAGTCCAAATGAGACCTTATAAGAGATTTTAATGTATAAAAATAAAATCCTACTGAACATTTATACTGTATAACAGACCCATAGATGATGAGGGACAAATACCTATCACCTCCTCTCTCCCTCTCCCCCCCTCTCTCTCTTTCAATTCAATTCAAGGGGCTTTATTGGCATAGGAAACATATGTTAAAACATCGCCAAAGCAAGTGAAGTAGATAATAAACAAAAGTGAAATAAAACAATAAAAAATGAACAGAAGTTCCATTTCACATGTCATATGTCTATATATAGTACTTTAATGATGTGCAAATAGTTAAAGTACAAAAGGGAAAATAAATAAGCATAAATATAGGTTGTATTTACAATGGTGTGTGTTCTTCACTGGTTGCCCTTTTCTTGTGGCATCAGGTCACAAATCGTGCTGCTGTGATGTCACACTGTGTTATTTCACCCAGTAGATATGGGAGTTTATCAAAAGTGGGTTTGTTTTCGAATTCTTTGTGGATTCTGTATAATCTGAGGGAAATATGTATCTCTAATATGGTCATACATTTGGCAGGAGGTTAGGAAGTGCAGCTCAGTTTCCACCTCATTTTGTGGGCAGTGAGCACATAGCCTGTCTTCTCTTGAGAGCCATGTCTGCCTACGGCGGCCTTTCTCAATAGCAAGGCTATGCTCACTGAGTCTGTACATAGTCAAAGCTTTCCTTAATTTGGGGTCAGTCACAGTGGTCAGGTATTCTGCCACTGTGTACTCTTTGTTTAGGGTCAAATAGCATTTTAGTTTGCTCATTTTTTTTGTCATTTCTTTCCAATGTGTCAAGTAATTATCTTGTTCTTTTCTCATGGTTTGGTTGGGTGTAATTGTGTTGCTGTCCTGGGGCTCTGTAGGGTCTGTTTGTGTTTGTGAACAGAGCCTCAGGACCAGCTTGCTTAGTGGACTCTTCTCCAGGTTCATTTCTCTGTAGATGATGGCTTTGTTATGGAATGTTTGGGAATCGCGTGTGGTTGTAGAATTGAACGTCTCTTTTCTGGATTTTTATCATCTTTCTTTCTTTTTTTTATCTTTCTTTCTTTCTTGGTCAATTGCATTTAAATTAAGTTAGTTTAAGGAATTCTTCAATTAAATTATTGGATTATCCTGAATTGAAATGGAACTGACCCCAGTGTTACATCACTTACACATACACACCAACCCCATATTCCTCATGTCCCTCCCCTCCCCCTATTCCTCATGTCACTCCCTCACCCCTCCCATCTCCCACCTGCTCACCCTCACCCCTCCCATCTCCCACCTGCTCACCCCCACCCCTCCCAACTCCCCTTTTTCACCCCTCCCCTCTCCCTCTCCACTGTGTGTGTGTGTGGGAGTCTGTCTGTTTGTCTGTCCCTGACACAACTAGTGGCCTCATCATTGGCTAAAGAAAATATTTCACAAGACACACAGACCGTTGGAGAGACGTGTGAGTGTGTGAGTGTGTGAGTGTGTGAGTGAGTGTGTGAGTGTGTGTGAGTGAGTGAGTGAGTGAGTGAGTGAGTGAGTGAGTGTGTGTGAGTGAGTGTGTGTGAGTGAGTGTGTGTGAGTGAGTGTGTGAGTGAGTGAGTGAGTGAGTGAGTGAGTGAGTGAGTGAGTGAGTGAGTGAGTGAGTGAGTGAGTGAGTGAGTGAGTGAGTGAGAAACAGAGAGAGACACGGTGAGGGGGCTGGCAACATTACACAAAGTTACACAACATTACACAGCCTTATTGCACAACAATACACAATGTTACACAGCATAACACAGTGTCAGGGCGCTTCGTCCTGACTCCAGGTCAATGTTTCACTCTGTCGCTGGTGACCACACACACACACACAACACACACACACACACACCAGACCTAGGTTAAAATACTATTTCAAATATCACAATTACTTTCAGATACTGTACATTTGGAAGGAAATATTCAGCGATATTTTAAGTAGTTTAATATTGGAATGTTAATGGAAATACACAAATAAACTGACTCAAATACACTCCTATGCATTTAACCAAGGTATTTGAAAATACTTTTAAAAGGCTATTTCTATACAATTATTTGAAAATATTTCAAATTCGTCCAATATACAGCACCAGTCAAAAGTTTGGATACATCTACTCATTCCAGGGTTTTACTTTATTTTTTACTATTTTCTACATTGTAGAATACAGTGAAGACATCAAAACTATGAACTAACACATATGGAATCATGTAGTAACCAAAAAAAAAGTGTTAAACAAATCAAAATAGATTTTATAATTTATATTCTTCAAAGTAGCCAGATGACTCTTTGCACACTCTTTCTGTGACAGTATTGCTTCCGTCCCTCTCCTCGCCCCTACCTGGGCTCGAACCAGGGACCCTCTGCACACATCAACAACTGACACCCTCGAAGCATCGCTGCCTATCTCTCTACAAAAGCCAACTACTTCAAGGTCTCAGAGCAAGTGACGTCACCGATTGAAACGCTATTAGCGCGCACCCCGCTAACTAGCTAGCCATTTCACACTGGTTACATTTGCACATCAGCAAACAGTAGACATTTGACTTCAGATTCTAGTAGGGTGAGGCCGGGTGCTGCAGACTGTGCTAGTGCCCTCCCCAATTCGTTGATATATATGTTGAAGAGGGTGGGGCTTAAGCTGCATCCCTGTCTCACCCCACGGTCCTGTGGAAAGAAATGTGTGTATTTTTGGCCAATTTTAACCGCACACTTGTTGTTTGTGTACATGGATTTTATAATGTTGTATGTATTTCCCCCAACACTACTTTCCATCAATTTGTATAGTAGACCCTCATGCCAAATTAAATCAAAGGCTTTTTTGAAATCAACAAAGCATGAGAAGACTTTGCCTTTTTTTGGTTTGTTTGTTTGTCAATTAGGGTGTGCAGGGTGAATACATGGTCTGTCGTATGGTAATTTGGTAAAAAGCCCATTTGACATTTGCTCAGTACGTTGTTTTCACTGAAGAAATGTACGAGTCTGTTGTTAATGATAATGCAGAGGATCTTTCCAAGGTTGCTGTTGACGCATATCCCACGGTAGTTATTGGGGTCAAATTTGTCTCCACTTTTGTGGATTGTGGTGATCAAATATTGGGGAAGATGCCAGAGCTAAGGATGATGTTAAAGAGTTTTAGTATAGCCAATTGGAATTTGTGGTCTGTATATTTGATCATTTCATTGAGGATACCATCAACACCACAGGCCTTTTTGGGTTGGAGGGTTTTTATTTTGTCCTGTAGTTCATTCAATGTAATTGGAGAATCCAGTGGGTTCTGGTAGTTTTTAATAGTTGATTCTAAGATTTGATCATGTATATGTTTTTGCTGTTTGTCCTTTTGTTGTAGAGACAAACAGTTTGGAGAAGTGGTTTATCCACACATGTCCGTTTTGAATCGATAACTCTTCGTGTTGTTTGTTTAGTGTTTCCCAATTTTCCTAGAAGTGGTCAGAGTCTATGGATTCTTCAATTACACTGAGCTGATATCTGACGTGCTGTTCCTTCTTTTCCGTGGTGTATTTCTGTATTGTAGTGATTCACCATAGTAAAAGCGTAGGCTCAGGTTTTCTGGGTCTCTGTGTTTTTGGCTGTATAGGTTTCACAATTTCTTTCTTAGGTTTTTGCATTCTTCATCAAACCATTTGTCATTGTTATTAATTTTCTTATGTTTTTGCAGTCTTCATCAAATCATTGGTCATTGTTTTTTATTTTCTTAGGTTTTCTGTTTGACATTTTTAGATTTGATAGGGAAGTTCAGACGTCAAATTTACTGTTGAGATTTTCTACTGCCAAGTTTACACCTTCACTATTACAGTGGAACATTCTGTCCAGGAAGCTGTCTAAACAGTATTTCATTGTTTTTTTGGTAGGTTTCCACACTGCATTACTTCCATCTATAGCATTTCTTAATATTACTCAGTTCCTTTGGCTTTGATGCCTTGTGATTGAGTATTGCTCTGTTCAAGTAGACTATAATTCTTCTGTAATCTGATAGGGTTGTCAGTGGGCTGACTGTGAACGCTCCGAGAGACTGGGTAGAGGTCAGTGGTAAAGTAGTCTACAGTACTACTGCCAAGAGATGAGCTATAGGTGTACCTACAATAGGAATCCCCTCGAAGCCTACCATTGACTATGTACATACCTGGTGTGCGACAGAGCTGCAGGAGTTGTGACCCGTTTTTGTTGGTTACGTTGTCATAGTTGTGCCTAGGGGGGCATATGGGGGAGGGAATGCTGTCACCTCCAGGTAGGTGTTAGTCCCCCTGTGTGCTGTTAATCCCCCTGTGTGCTGTTAATCCCCCTGTGTGCTGTTAATCCCCCTGTGTGCTGTTAATCCCCCTGTGTGCTGTTAATCCCCCTGTGTGCTGTTAATCCCCCTGTGTGCTGTTAATCCCCCTGGGTGCGGTTAATCCCCCTGTGTGCTGTTAATCCCCCTGTGTGCTGTTAATCCCCCTGTGTGCTGTTAATCCCCCTGTGTGCTGTTAATCCCCCTGTGTGCTGTTAATCCCCCTGTGTGCTGTTAATCCCCCTGGGTGCGGTTAATCCCCCTGTGTGCTGTTAATCCCCCTGTGTGCTGTTAATCCCCCTGTGTGCTGTTAATCCCCCTGGGTGCGGTTAATCCCCCTGTGTGCTGTTAATCCCCCTGTGTGCTGTTAATCCCCCTGGGTGCTGTTAATCCCCCTGTGTGCTGTTAATCCCCCTGGGTGCGGTTAATCCCCCTGTGTGCTGTTAATCCCCCTGTGTGCTGTTAATCCCCCTGGGTGCTGTTAATCCCCCTGTGTGCTGTTAATCCCCCTGTGTGCTGTTAATCCCCCTGGGTGCTGTTAATCCCCCTGTGTGCTGTTAATCCCCCTGGGTGCTGTTAATCCCCCTGTGTGCTGTTAATCCCCCTGTGTGCTGTTAATCCCCCTGGGTGCTGTTAATCCCCCTGTGTGCTGTTAATCCCCCTGTGTGCTGTTAATCCCCCTGTGTGCTGTTAATCCCCCTGGGTGCTGTTAGTCCCCCTGGGTGCTGTTAATCCCCCTGGGTGCTGTTAATCCCCCTGTGTGCTGTTAATCCCCCTGGGTGCTGTTAATCCCCCTGGGTGCTGTTAATCCCCCCTGGGTGCTGTTAGTCCCCCTGGGTGCTGTTAGTCCCCCTGGGTGCTGTTAGTCCCCCTGGGTGCTGTTAGTCCCCCTGTGCTGAGGGTGTCAGGTTCTTGTAACGTTTTTTGCCTTAATTTTGCTGGACCCCAGGAAGAGTAGCTGCTGCCTTGGCAGGAACTAATGGGGATCCATAATAAACCCCAGGAAGAGAAGCTGCTGCCTTGGCAGGAACTAATGGGGATCCATAATGAACCCCAGGAAGAGAAGCTGCTGCCTTGGCAGGAACTAATGGGGATCCATCATAAACCCCAGGAAGAGAAGCTTCTGCCTTGGCAGGAACTAATGGGGATCCATAATAAACCCCAGGAAGAGAAGCTGTTGCCTTGGCAGGAACTAATGGGGATCCATAATAAACCCCAGGAAGAGAAGCTGCTGCCTTGGCAGGAACTAATGGGGATCCATAATAAACACCAGGAAGAGAAGCTGCTGCCTTGGCAGGAACTAATGGGGATCCATAATAAACCCCAGGAAGAGTAGCTGCTGCCTTGACAGGAACTAATGGGGATCCATAATAAACCCCAGGAAGAGAAGCTGCTGCCTTTGCAGGAACTAATGGGGATCCATAATAAACCCCAGGAAGAGTAGCTGCTGCCTTGACAGGAACTAATGGGGATCCATAATAAACCCCAGGAAGAGTAGCTGCTGCCTTGGCAGGAACTAATGGGGATCCATAATAAAACCCAGGAAGAGTAGCTGCTGCCTTGGCAGGAACTAATGGGGATCCATAATGAACCCGAGGAAGAGAAGCTGCTGCCTTGGCAGGAACTAATGGGGATCCATAATAAACCCCAGGAAGAGAAGCTGCTGCCTTGGCAGGAACTAATGGGGATCCATCATAAACCCCAGGAAGAGAAGCTTCTGCCTTGGCAGGAACTAATGGGGATCCATAATAAACCCCAGGAAGAGAAGCTGTTGCCTTGGCAGGAACTAAAGGGGATCCATAATAAACCCCAGGAAGAGAAGCTGCTGCCTTGGCAGGAACTAATGGGGATCCATAATAAACACCAGGAAGAGAAGCTGCTGCCTTGGCAGGAACTAATGGGGATCCATAATAAACCCCAGGAAGAGTAGCTGCTGCCTTGGCAGGAACTAATGGGGATCCATAATAAACCCCAGGAAGAGAAGCTGCTGCCTTTGCAGGAACTAATGGGGATCCATAATAAATCCCAGGAAGAGTAGCTGCTGCCTTGACAGGAACTAATGGGGATCCATAATAAACCCCAGGAAGAGTAGCTGCTGCCTTGGCAGGAACTAATGGGGATCCATAATAAACCCCAGGAAGAGTAGCTGTTGCCTTGGCAGGAACTAATGGGGATCCATAATAAACCCCAGGAAGAGTAGCTGCTGCCTTGGCAGGAACTAATGGGGATCCATAATAAACCCCAGGAAGAGTAGCTGTTGCCTTGGCAGGAACTAATGGGGATCCATAATAAACCCCAGGAAGAGTAGCTGCTGCCTTGACAGGAACTAATGGGGATCCATAATACACCCCAGGAAGAGTAGCTGCTGCCTTGACAGGAACTAATGGGGATCCATAATAAACCCCAGGAAGAGTAGCTTCTGCCTTGGCAGGAACTAATGGGGATCCATAATAAACCCCAGGAAGAGAAGCTGTTGCCTTGGCAGGAACTAATGGGGATCCATAATAAACCCCAGGAAGAGAAGCTGCTGCCTTGACAGGAACTAATGGGGATCCATAATAAACCCCAGGAAGAGTAGCTGTTGCCTTGGCAGGAACTAATGGGGATCCATAATAAACCCCAGGAAGAGAAGCTGCTGCCTTGACAGGAACTAATGGGGATCCATAATAAACCCCAGGAAGAGTAGCTGCTGCCTTGGCAGGAACTAATGGGGATCCATAATAAACCCCAGGAAGAGTAGCTGCTGCCTTGACAGGAACTAATGGGGATCCATAATAAACCCCAGGAAGAGTAGCTGTTGCCTTGGCAGGAACTAATGGGGATCCATAATAAATACAAATACAAATTGTCCGGTTCTGGTATTTAGGTCGCTACATTTAGGTCGCTTGGAAATGATTGATTTCCCGCTCCAGGATGGAGAAGCTGTCTTCATTAAAGTATGGGGATTCAAGTGGGGGGATACAGGAAGCACACATGAGGAAATGTTTCTCTGTTGAGATCCTTTCCTTTTCAATTTCTAGCCAAATGTAAAATGTTCTTGTTCTGATTAATTTAATGGGGTGAGTTAGGTCTGCTCTATACCAAATTAGCATACCCCCTGAGTCCCTTCCCTGTTTCACACCTGGTAGTTTGGTGGATGGGATTACCAGCTCTCTGTAACCTAGAGGGCAACCAGTGGGTCCATCTCCCCTATACCATGTTTCTTGTAGGATGACAATGTCTGTATTTCCGATTTATTGGTGAAGTCCAGATTCCTGCTCTTTAGGCCAAAGGCAGATGACCTCAGGCCTGGGCTATTCCAGGAAGATAGTGAAGGCTTTGTGTTCCATACAGTGTCCAATGTTGTTGATCGTGTGGTTTGTGTGAGCAGAGCCTCTCTCTCTCGCTCTCGCTCTCGCTCTCTTCTCTCTCTCTCTCTCTCTCTCTCTCTCTCTCTCTCTCCCTCCCTCCCTCCCTCCCCTTTCCATCCAACCCACTGTTTCTGAGCAGTGTTCTTCTCCTCCCCTCCCCTTCCCATCCCTCCCACTCTTTCTGAGCAGTGTTCTTCTCCTCCCTCCTCCCCTTCCCATCCCTCCCACTCTCTCTGAGCAGTGTTCTTCTCCTCCCTCCTCCCCTTCCCAACCCTCCCACTCTCTCTGAGCAGTGTTCTTCTCCTCCCTCCTCCCCTCCCCTTCCCATCCCTCCCACTCTCTCTGAGCAGTGTTCTTCTCCTCCCTCCTCCCCTCCCCTTCCCATCCCCCCCACTCTCTCTGAGCAGTGTTCTTCTCCTTCATCCTCCCCTTCCCATCCCTCCCACTCTCTCTAAGCAGTGTTTTCTTATCCTCCCTCCTCCCCTCCCCTCCCCTTCCCATCCCTCCCACTCTGAGCAATGTTCTTCTCCTCCCTCCTCCCCTCCCCTTCCCATCCCTCCCACTCTCTCTGAGCAGTGTTCTTCTCCTCCCTCCTCCCCTCCCCTTCCCATCCCTCCCACTCTCTCTGAGCAGTGTTCTTCTCCTCCCTCCTCCCCTCCCCTTCCCACCCCCCTCCCCCCACTCTCTCTGAGCAGTGTTCTTCTCCTCCCTCCTCCCCTCCCCTTCCCACCCCCCCTCCCCCCACTCTCTCTGAGCAGTGTTCTTCTCCTCCCTCCTCCCCTTCCCACCCCCCCTCCCACTCTGAGCAATGTTCTTCTCCTCCCTCCTCCCCTTCCCATCCCTCCCACTCTCTCTGAGCACTGTTCTTCTCCTCCCTCCTCCCCTTCCCATCCCTCCCACTCTCTCTGAGCAGTGTTCTTCTCCTCCCTCCTCTCTTCCCCTTCCCACCCCCCCTCCCCCCACTCTCTCTGAGCAGTGTTCTTCTCCTCCCTCCTCCCCTTCCCATCCCTCCCACTCTGAGCAATGTTCTTCTCCTCCCTCCTCCCCTTCCCATCCCTCCCACTCTCTCTGAGCAGTGTTCTTCTCCTCCCTCCTCCCCTTCCCTTCCCATCCCTCCCACTCTCTCTGAGCAGTGTTCTTATCCTCCCTCCTCCCCTCCCCTTCCCATCCCTCCCACTCTCTCTGAGCAGTGTTCTTCTCCTCCCTCCTCCCCTCCCCTTCCCATCCCTCCCACTCTCTCTGAGCACTGTTTTCTTATCCTCCCTCCTCCCCTCCCCTTCCCGTCCCTCCCACTCTCTCTGAGCAGTGTTCTTATCCTCCCTCCCCCTTCCCTTCCCATCCCTCCCACTCTCTCTAAGCAGTGTATTCTTATCCTCCCTCCTCCCCTCCCCTCCCCTTCCCATCCCTCCCACTCTGAGCAATGTTCTTCTCCTCCATCCTCCCCTTCCCATCCCTCCCACTCTCTCTGAGCAGTGTTCTTCTCCTCCCTCCTCCCCTCCCCTTCCCATCCCTCCCACTCTCTCTGAGCAGTGTTCTTCTCCTCCCTCCTCCCCTCCCCTTCCCATCCCTCCCACTATCTCTGAGCAGTGTTTTCTTATCCTCCCTCCTCCCCTCCCCTTCCCATCCCTCCCACTCTCTCTGAGCAGTGTTCTTATCCTCCCTCCCCCTTCCCTTCCCATCCCTCCCACTCTCTCTAAGCAGTGTATTCTTATCCTCCCACCTCCCCTCCCCTCCCCTTCCCATCCCTCCCACTCTGAGCAATGTTCTTCTCCTCCATCCTCCCCTTCCCATCCCTCCCACTCTCTCTGAGCAGTGTTCTTATCCTCCCTCCTCCCCTCCCCTTCCCATCCCTCCCACTCTCTCTGAGCAGTGTTTCCTTATCCTCCCTCCTCCCCTTCCCTTCCCATCCCTCCCACTCTCTCTGAGCAGTGTTCTTATCCTCCCTCCTCCCCTCCCCTTCCCAACCCTCCCACTCTCTCTGAGCAGTGTTCTTCTCCTCCCTCCTCCCCTCCCCTTCCCATCCCTCCCACTCTCTCTGAGCAGTGTTCTTCTCCTCCCTCCTCCCCTCCCCTTCCCATCCCCCCCACTCTCTCTGAGCAGTGTTCTTCTCCTTCATCCTCCCCTTCCCATCCCTCCCACTCTCTCTAAGCAGTGTTTTCTTATCCTCCCTCCTCCCCTCCCCTCCCCTTCCCATCCCTCCCACTCTGAGCAATGTTCTTCTCCTCCCTCCTCCCCTCCCCTTCCCATCCCTCCCACTCTCTCTGAGCAGTGTTCTTCTCCTCCCTCCTCCCCTCCCCTTCCCATCCCTCCCACTCTCTCTGAGCAGTGTTCTTCTCCTCCCTCCTCCCCTCCCCTTCCCACCCCCCTCCCCCCACTCTCTCTGAGCAGTGTTCTTCTCCTCCCTCCTCCCTTCCCCTTCCCACCCCCCCTCCCCCCACTCTCTCTGAGCAGTGTTCTTCTCCTCCCTCCTCCCCTTCCCACCCCCCCTCCCACTCTGAGCAATGTTCTTCTCCTCCCTCCTCCCCTTCCCATCCCTCCCACTCTCTCTGAGCAATGTTCTTCTCCTCCCTCCTCCCCTTCCCATCCCTCCCACTCTCTCTGAGCAGTGTTCTTCTCCTCCCTCCTCTCTTCCCCTTCCCACCCCCCCTCCCCCCACTCTCTCTGAGCAGTGTTCTTCTCCTCCCTCCTCCCCTTCCCATCCCTCCCACTCTGAGCAATGTTCTTCTCCTCCCTCCTCCCCTTCCCATCCCTCCCACTCTCTCTGAGCAGTGTTCTTCTCCTCCCTCCTCCCCTTCCCTTCCCATCCCTCCCACTCTCTCTGAGCAGTGTTCTTATCCTCCCTCCTCCCCTCCCCTTCCCATCCCTCCCACTCTCTCTGAGCAGTGTTCTTCTCCTCCCTCCTCCCCTCCCCTTCCCATCCCTCCCACCCTCTCTGAGCACTGTTTTCTTATCCTCCCTCCTCCCCTCCCCTTCCCGTCCCTCCCACTCTCTCTGAGCAGTGTTCTTATCCTCCCTCCCCCTTCCCTTCCCATCCCTCCCACTCTCTCTAAGCAGTGTATTCTTATCCTCCCTCCTCCCCTCCCCTCCCCTTCCCATCCCTCCCACTCTGAGCAATGTTCTTCTCCTCCATCCTCCCCTTCCCATCCCTCCCACTCTCTCTGAGCAGTGTTCTTCTCCTCCCTCCTCCCCTCCCCTTCCCATCCCTCCCACTCTCTCTGAGCAGTGTTCTTCTCCTCCCTCCTCCCCTCCCCTTCCCATCCCTCCCACTATCTCTGAGCAGTGTTTTCTTATCCTCCCTCCTCCCCTCCCCTTCCCATCCCTCCCACTCTCTCTGAGCAGTGTTCTTATCCTCCCTCCCCCTTCCCTTCCCATCCCTCCCACTCTCTCTAAGCAGTGTATTCTTATCCTCCCACCTCCCCTCCCCTCCCCTTCCCATCCCTCCCACTCTGAGCAATGTTCTTCTCCTCCATCCTCCCCTTCCCATCCCTCCCACTCTCTCTGAGCAGTGTTCTTATCCTCCCTCCTCCCCTCCCCTTCCCATCCCTCCCACTCTCTCTGAGCAGTGTTTCCTTATCCTCCCTCCTCCCCTTCCCTTCCCATCCCTCCCACTCTCTCTGAGCAGTGTTCTTATCCTCCCTCCTCCCCTCCCCTTCCCATCCCTCCCACTCTCTCTGAGCAGTGTTCTTATCCTCCCTCCTCCCCTCCCCTTCCCATCCCTCCCACTCTCTCTGAGCAGTGTTTCCTTATCCTCCCTCCTCCCCTTCCCTTCCCATCCCTCCCACTCTCTCTGAGCAGTGTTCTTATCCTCCCTCCTCCCCTCCCCTTCCCATCCCTCCCACTCTCTCTGAGCAGTGTTTCCTTATCCTCCCTCCTCCCCTTCCCTTCCCATCCCTTCCACTCTCTCTGAGCAGTGTTCTTATCCTCCCTCCTCCCCCAATCCTCAGTTCTCATCTTCTTCCTATTTTTTATTTTTATTATTTACTACTCTCCCCCTGTAGGCCACGCAAGCTCACAGAACGGGACCGTTCGTCTGTCCTCTGTTGCAACACTCACTACCGAGTTCCAAACTGCTTCTGGAAGCAACATCAGCACAATAACTGTTCGTTGGGAGCTTCATGAAATGGGTTTCCATGGCCGAGCAGCCGGATACAAGCCTAAGATCACCATGCGCAGTGTCGGCTGGAGTGGTGTAAAACTCACCGCCATTGGACTCTGGAGCAGAGGAAACACGTACTCTGGAGTGAAGTTTTTTTAATGGTTCAGGCCCCTTAGTTCCAGTGAAGGGAAATCTTAACGCTACAGCATTCAAAGGCTTTCTAGATGCATTCAATGGCATTTGGGATGAATTGGAACGGCGACTGCGAGCCAGGCCTAATCGCGCAACCTCACCAATGCTCTTGTGGCTGAATGGAAGCAAGTCCCCGCAGCGATGTTCCAACATCTAGTGGAAAGCCTTCCCAGAAGACTGGAGGCTGTTATAGCAGCAATGTTCCAACATCTAGTGGAAAGCCTTCCCAGAAGAGTGGAGGCTGTTATAGCAGCAATGTTCCAACATCTAGTGGAAAGCCTTCCCAGAAGACTGGAGGCTGTTATAGCAGCAATGTTCCAACATCTAGTGGAAAGCCTTCCCAGAAGACTGGAGGCTGTTATGGCAGCAAAAGGGGGGGACCAACTCCATATTAATGCCCAAGATTTTGGAATGAGATGTTCGATGAGCAGGTGTCCACATACTTTTGGTCATGTGGTGTATTTTACATTGCCAAAGCAAGTGAAATAAACAATATAAACAAAACTGAGAAAAAACTCATTAAACAACATTAACATTTTTTTTTTAGAAATTAACAGTTAAAGATTGAATTCAAAAAGGTTTTAAAATGATAGACATTTCATGTGTTTATATTATCAGCCATGTATAATGTTTTAGTAATGTCCAATAGTACAATAGTACAATAGTACAAATAGAGAACGAAGACAAATAATCTGATAAGTGGTGATATTTACAATGTTGTTTGCACTCCACAGGTTGCTCTTTTTCCATGACAACGGTCCACAAATCTCACTGCTATGATTGTAGTTTGTGGCATTTCACCTAACATAAAGGAGTTCATCACTGTTGGATCTGTCCTCTCTGTTAAGAGCCATAAAGTGACAATTTGCTCTGTTTTTTTAGTTGATTCTTTCCACTGTGTCACATAGTTATATATTTGCTTTCTCATCATTTGGTTGCGTCTAATTGTGTTTCTGGCCTGGGGCTCTGTGGGGTCTGTTTATGAACTGAGACCGGGAACCAGCTGGCTGAGGGGACGTCTGTCTGTCTGTCTGTCTGTCTGTCTGTCTGTCTGTCTGTCTGTCTGTCTGTCTGTCTGTCTGTCTGTCTGTCCTGTCTGTCCTGTCCTGTCTGTCTGTCTGTCTGTCTGTCTGTCTGTCTGTCTGTCTGTCTGTCTGTCTGTCTGTCTGTCTGTCTGTCTGTCTGTCTGTCTGTCTGTCTGTCTGTCTGTCTGTCTGTCTGTCTGTCTGTCTGTCTGTCTTCTCCCCTCCCCCTCTCAGAGTGATGACATCACGAACAGCCGGTCTTAAATCAACCAGTAGGATTGCAGCATAGCAGTGGTGCTGACTCCATTCTCTCTGCCCCTCTCCCTCCTCTCTCTCTCTCTTGCTGCCCTCTCATTTCTCCACACTACTGCTAACATGGCTGAGGCATTCGCAGGCACATGGAACCTGAAGGAGAGCAAGAACTTTGATGAATACATGAAGGCCCTGGGTGAGCAGCGTGTGTGTGTGTGTGTGTGTGTGTGTGTGTGTGTGTGTGTGTGTGTGTGTGTGTGTGTGTGTGTGTGTGTGTGGAGTAACGGTAAAGTGGTAAAGCATGGGGTGTGTGTCCCTCCGTTCCTCCGTCCCTCCGTCCCTCCCTCCCTCCCTGCCTGCCTGCTGGTGTATGGGTACACTTGTGAGAAGGGTGTGACTGTTCATCAATACTTAAAGGTGTGTGTTTGTGTGCAGTCGCATATGTGCATTCTTGTGCAGATATTGAGTGTGTTTGTGAACACATACACACATATGCGCAAAAAATACACACACACGCAGGTGTTTATTTATTTATGCACGCCCACCATATGTGTGTGTGTGTGTAAGTAGCAGAGCATGTGTGTGTGTGCATGTTAGTAGCAGAGCATGTGTGTGTGTGTGTAAGTAGCAGAGCATGTGTGTTTAAAGGGATAAAACAGGATTTGGACATTTTTTTAAACCTTTATTTAACTAGGACGCTAACCCTGGCCAATTATGCGCCACCCTATGGTGCTCCCAGTCACGGCCGGTTGTGATACAGCCTTGAAATCAAACCAGGGTCTGTAGTGACGCCTCTAGCACTTAGACCGCTGCGCCACTCGTAAAAACTAAAACATAAAAACTACCTCTAACTACCTTCATACTGGATGCAGAGACATAAAAACTACCTCTAACTACCTTCATACTGGATGTAGAGACATAAAAACGACCTCTAACTACCTTCATACTGGATGCAGAGACATAAAAACTACCTCTAACTACCTTCATACTGGATGCAGAGACATAAAAACTACCTCTAACTACCTTCATACTGGATGTAGAGACATAAAAACTACCTCTAACTACCTTCATACTGGATGCAGAGACATAAAAACTACCTCTAACTACCTTCATACTGGATGCAGAGACATAAAAACTACCTCTAACTACCTTCATACTGGATGCAGAGACATAAAAACTACCTCTAACTACCTTCATACTGGATGCAGAGACATAAAAACTACCTCTAACTACCTTCATACTGGATGCAGAGAGCTCATATTAAGTAGATAAAGGGCTTCATTGCCACAATCACAAAGTGTCCCTTTCAAGGGACAATGCAGACGTTAATGTCAGGCATGGGAAGACTGGGTGTGGTCGGGACAATTGCAAAAAGAGAGAGAAGGAAGAGGGAAGAGAGGGAAAGGGACAGAAGGAGAGCGAGAGAAGTAGGAACAGAACAGTGGAGGCTGTTGGGGAGAAGCTATAAGAGGACGGCCTCATTGTATTGGCTGGAATGGAATCAATGGCACGGAGCCGAACATGTGGTTTCCATACGTTTGATAGCGTTCCATTTATTTAATTCCAGCCAATACAATGAGCTCATCCTTCTATAGCCCCTCCCACCAGCCTCCACTGGAACATTAAAAGATGGAGATAGAAAATCAGGAGGGAGAGAGCAGCAAGATGTGTGACCTGTTGCCACAAGAAAAGAGCAACCAGTGAAGAACAAACACCATTGTAAATACAACCCATATTTATGATAATTTATTTTCCCTTGTGTACCCTTAACCATTTGTACATCGTTGCAACACTGTATATTTACATAATATGACATTTGTAATGTCTTTATTGTTTTGAAACGTCTGTATGTGTAATGTTTACTGTTCATTTTTTATTGTTTATTTCACTTTTGTATAATATCTACCTCACTTGCTTTGGCAATGTTAACACGTTTCCCATGCCAATAAAGCCCCTTGAATTGAATTGAATTGAGAGAGAGAGGAGAGAGGGGGGGGGGGGGGGGAGAAGAAAGAGAGAGAGAGACTTTAAATGGGGGAGGGGGATATGCCTCCACTGTGAGAAACACACACACACACACACACACACACACACACAAAGGGGTGGAATTCTCTGAAAGAGCGCTCCTTGTCTGAAGCTAGCATTGTGAGGAGGGGTTGAATATTAACATAGTGTGTGTGTGTGTGTGCCTGTGTGCGACCCTTGTTTGGTGACTGATGGGCGTTATTAGCATCGACGTGTCTGCGCTTGTCACCATGGCAATGACCCCTAACCCCAGACCCAACTCTCCTGATCACAGGCGACACACACTGGCTGTTTGTTGTATGAGTGTGTCACGTTTAGCCTTGGGAGATAAACTCAGCTGTTACAGAAACGTTACTTCAGTTGAGGGCAGAAGGACTCTAGACCGTACCCCTCCACACTCAGCCCAGTACCCCTCCACACTCAGCCCGGTCAACGGCTAGACCGTACCCCTCCACACTCAGCCCGGTACCCCTCCACACTCAGCCCGGTCAACGACTAGACCGTACCCCTCCACACTCAGCCCGGTCAACGGCTAGACCGTACCCCTCCACACTCAGCCCGGTCAACGACTAGACCGTACCCCTCCACACTCAGCCCAGTACCCCTCCACACTCAGCCCGGTCAACGGCTAGACCGTACCCCTCCACACTCAGCCCAGTACCCCTCCACACTCAGCCCGGTCAACGGCTAGACCGTACCCCTCCACACTCAGCCCGGTACCCCTCCACACTCAGCCCGGTCAACGGCTAGACCGTACCCCTCCACACTCAGCCCGGTACCCCTCCACACTCAGCCCGGTCAACGACTAGACCGTACCCCTCCACACTCAGCCCAGTACCCCTCCACACTCAGCCCGGTCAACGGCTAGACCGTACCCCTCCACACTCAGCCCGGTCAACGACTAGACCGTACCCCTCCACACTCAGCCCAGTACCCCTCCACACTCAGCCCGGTCAACGGCTAGACCGTACCCCTCCACACTCAGCCCGGTCAACGGCTAGACCGTACCCCTCCACACTCAGCCCGGTACCCCTCCACACTCAGCCCAGTACCCCTCCACACTCAGCCCGGTACCCCTCCACACTCAGCCCAGTACCCCTCCACACTCAGCCCGGTCAACGGCTAGACCGTACCCCTCCACACTCAGCCCGGTCAACGGCTAGACCGTACCCCTCCACACTCAGCCCGGTACCCCTCCACACTCAGCCCAGTACCCCTCCACACTCAGCCCGGTACCCCTCCACACTCAGCCCAGTACCCCTCCACACTCAGCCCGGTCAACGGCTAGACCGTACCCCTCCACACTCAGCCCGGTACCCCTCCACACTCAGCCCAGTACCCCTCCACACTCAGCCCGGTCAACGGCTAGACCGTACCCCTCCACACTCAGCCCGGTACCCCTCCACACTCAGCCCGGTCAACGGCTAGACCGTACCCCTCCACACTCAGCCCGGTACCCCTCCACACTCAGCCCGGTCAACGACTAGACCGTACCCCTCCACACTCAGCCCAGTACCCCTCCACACTCAGCCCGGTCAACGGCTAGACCGTACCCCTCCACACTCAGCCCGGTCAACGGCTAGACCGTACCCCTCCACACTCAGCCCGGTACCCCTCCACACTCAGCCCGGTCAACGACTAGACCGTACCCCTCCACACTCAGCCCAGTACCCCTCCACACTCAGCCCGGTCAACGGCTAGACCGTACCCCTCCACACTCAGCCCAGTACCCCTCCACACTCAGCCCGGTCAACGGCTAGACCGTACCCCTCCACACTCAGCCCGGTCAACGGCTAGACCGTACCCCTCCACACTCAGCCCGGTCAACGTCTCTGATGACTTTGGCTGAATGTTTGAAGAAAAACACACAAACTAGAGATTAGAGTGTGTGTGTGTGTGTGTGTGTGTGTGTGTGTGTGTGTGTATGCGCGCGCGCGCGCGCGTTAGATGCAACGAGAACAGTCAGTGGTGCATTGTCTGGTCACAAGTCTGTTCCCTTTAGTACCGCTTGTTCTCTTTTTGACCTATAGTCACCATAGTTACAATACGTTGTTATGGCCTTGTGGAATAGTCAGTTACACATCATGAATACCAAAAGTGTGGGTGCGTTCGTTCATTGCATTTGGGTTTTTCCTCAGAAATGAACGTCAACGTTTAGGGTGGGGCCGTATTGGCAGCAGTATATAACTATCCATCCAGATGATGGCTCGGCTATAACAGTCGTATCCCGAATCTGAAGTCTTTAACCCTGCCATGTGTTTTTTGATTGACAGGTGTGGGCTTTGCAACACGCCAGGTTGGCGGTATGACCAAGCCCACCACCGTCATCGAGGTAGCGGGAGACACGGTCACTCTGAAGACGCAGAGCACCTTCAAGAACACCGAGATCAACTTCAAACTGGGAGAGGAGTTCGACGAGACCACCGCCGACGACAGGAAGGTCAAGGTAAGAGGTCAGGAGCGCTAAGAGACCGACCTAAGTCCGAGATGGCTAGCTGCTAGTCATACATTATGGTGGTGGTGGCAACGATATGTTTTTTATCATTTTTATGGCTAACGCGTTAAACTTTACGGCTAATACGCATTATGAGGCCGTTATAAAGCATCGTAAGAGTTGTCACGAGTGTGTATCCTTATAATGGGGTGAAAGGTCAGGAGGTCAGGCGTTAGGGGCCGAGAGGTTAAGTATGACGGACCATAGCAAAATGGTTGTATCTGCCATGATATACATCAGAGGTCTCAGTAGGAGAAAACAGACCGACTACCTGGATCAAACAGAGGCTTTACATTGTTGGGTGGGTCAGTTAGGGTTGAGGGGGTCAAAGATAAGAGGTGAGAGGTCAAGGTGGATGAGTTGTAGCTGTGTGACAAGACACAAATGCTACATCGATCAAAGAGAGAAAGGGTAGAGAGAGAGAGAGAGAGAGAGAGAGAGAGAGAGGAGGGGGGATGGGGGAGAAAGGCTACTGAGCATGATCTGAGTGAACAGAAAGACACACAATGTCTTATTGTTGAGGAATGGTTACTCGTGGTAGGGTGGGTGTGTAATGTATAGAGTGTGTGTGTATCTAGCAACTTTAACTCTTGATGGGTGGGCACACATGCTACATACACTCTTAGAAAAAAGGGTTCCAAAATGTTTTTTCGGCTGTCCCCATAGAATAACCATTTTTAGTTCCAGTTAAAACCCTTTTTGGTTCCAGGTAAAACCCTTTTTAGTTCCAGGTAAAGCCCTTTTTAGTTCCAGGTAAAACCCTTTTTAGTTCCAGTTAAAACCCTTTTTAGTTCCAGGTAAAACCCTTTTTAGTTCCAGGTAAAACCCTTTTTGGTTCCAGGTAAAACCCTTTTTAGTTCCAGGTAAAACCCTTTTTAGTTCCAGGTAAAACCCTTTTTAGTTCCAGGTAAAACCCTTTTTAGTTCCAGGTAAAACCCTTTTTAGTTCCAGGTAAAACCCTTTTTAGTTCCAGGTAAAACCCTTTTTGGTTCCAGGTAAAACCCTTTTTAGTTCCAGGTAAAACCTTTTTTAGTTCCAGGTAAAACCCTTTTTAGTTCCAGGTAAAACCCTTTTTAGTTCCAGGTAAAACCCTTTTTAGTTCCAGGTATAAAAAAAACGCTTTTTTCCTCCTTCTGCAGAAAGGGAACCAAAAGGGAACCAAAAGGGTTCTCCAAAGGGTTCTCCTATGGGGACAGCCGAAGAACCGTATTAGGTTTTAGACAGACCCTTTTTTTCTAAGAGTGTGCAGTAGGCATTCTTTATCTGGCAATTACATACACATTAACCTCAGTCTCAAACCCCCTGAGACTTCTCCTTTATCAGCAGTAGATTGTACCGTCTAATCTCCTCTCCAGTTTCCCCATTCAGTGTTTGTTCATAACTCCTAATGTCTCATTCTCTCTCTAGTCCCTAATAACGGTTGAGGGTGGTAAGATGATTCACGTGCAGAAGTGGGACGGCAAGGAGACCACTCTGGTTCGTGAAGTCAGCGGCAACGCCCTCGAACTGGTCAGTACTGTGTGTGTGTGTGTGTATTGGTGTTAAATCTTACATGTAAGAATGTGTCTGTTGTATATCTAACTCTCCTCTCCTCTCCTCTCCTCTCCTCTCCTCTCCTCTCCTCTCCTCTCCTCTCCTCTCCTCTCCTCTCCTCTCCTCTCCTCTCCACAGACACTGAATCTTGGTGATGTCATCTGCACACGCTCCTACATCAAGGCCGAGTAACAACGTCCACCAAAAACTATCCTTTACCACACCTGCCAAAATAACAACAACCCTTCACCCTTAACCCCGATCCCCACTGTAACGACCTCTAACCCCTGTCTGACCTCTAACCCCCGACCCCTTCTATGTTGTCCCGTCCTTCTCTTTGTAGTGCTTCTCCTTTGTATGAAACACTGAATAAATTCCACTGACGTTTATTTTCTTCTCTAAAGCCTTCCTGAGTTCTTCTCTGTCAGTCACCTCACAATCCCCATGACAACAGTCACAACACCTACATCAGAGGCTCGACTTTCATCAATCCACAGGGATTTTGCCACTGGCCTGGAGGAAACTCAGTGAATCTACTAACTGTGTGTAGCAACCATTTTGTGCCAAATGGCTCATCACGTGTTTCAGTTGTAGCAGCCATCTGGGTGGGTTATGGCAGCCATTTTGTGCCAAATGGCTCATCACGTGTTTCAGTTGTAGCAGCCATCTGGGTGGGTTATGGCAGCCATTTTGTGCCAAATGGCTCATCACGTGTTTCAGTTGTAGCAACCATCTGGGTGGGTTATGGCAGCCATTTTGTGCCAAATGGCTCATCACGTGTTTCAGTTGTAGCAGCCATCTGGGGGGGTTATGGCAGCCATTTTGTGCCAAGTTGAGATCTGAGGCTGCTGTAGGGGAAGCAGCACATGGCTCCTCAGACGGATCAAAACTGCTCTATATTCTGCTGTCAGAGAAGGGTGTGTGTAGGCATTGCGTGTGCGTAGTGTTGGATTCTGGGTAAACTTTGAGCATTGAGATATTAAAGACATGATAGATCAGACGCAGAGTATATAAAGGAGTGAGAAGGTAATGGTTCTCTGTAGTAAGACAACTAAGCTTGGAATGTGTTGAGTGCAGGGAAAACAATCGCATGTGACAGTACTGATAAGGGGAGAAACGGTTGAAGGCTCATATCACTTAGTTCCCTGCTTAGAAAGAATGATGTAATGTTTAGAGATACGGAGGAGACTCCAGCCAAAGTTGGGTATGAATACCACCACGGGGGAAGCCATGTCTGTGTCTGAATTACAGCTGTAACAACCCTTTGGGAAGAATTAAACTTAGACAAGGTCGTCTAGTGTCCGTGAGTTATTTAACCTAACACTATGTTGCAGAATCCTTTCCACTTTGACCCATTTCGGAATACTTATGGCCGTGCGTTTGGCTCATACGAACCATCCTGATCTCGCAAGCGTACATTCTGTCCATGTAGTGAAACAGAATGTAGGTTTGCGAGATCAGGATGGTTGGTACTGAGGCTAGCCGTGTGTGGCTCAGGGCAGGGGAGTTGACCTGTGGTACTATTATAGCAGACCAGCGAACACAGTTTACGTCTTTACAGAGCATCACAGGGTGAATAATTATAGGACTGTGTGTGTGTGTGTGTGTGTGTGTGTGTGTGTGTGTGTGTGTGTGTGTGTGTGTGTGTGTGTGTGTGTGTGTGTGTGTGTGTGTGTGTGTGTGTGTGTGTGTGTGTGTGTGTGTGTGTTGGACAGCGTGTTTTGCCGCAATCACGTCATGTCGGGAAAACTCGGGACCTCCGAGTTAAAATGAACCTACGTTATTTGTGTAAAGCACATCTCTCTCTCTCTCTCTCTCTCTCTCTCTCTCTCTCTCTCTCTCTCTCGCTCTCTCTCTCTCTCTCGAAGGAGAGAAACTCAAGGAGATGGGAGAGCTTGCTATTGGTTTATTCTGATACTTCCCAAGTAGGAAACTCGGGGTATCATTTTTCTACAACGAGAAAGCAAGTCGGAAATGTCCAAGTTTCCGAAGTGACTTGAACGCGGCATTAGAGTGTGTGTTTCACTATTGACTCCTACTAGGTGAACGGAAATGTTGGTTGGTGCCTGGCTGCCGGCGTGGAAGTGTGTGTGTGTGTGTTTCCTGGGCTGTGATTCTGTGTGTGTGTGTGTGTGTTCTAATTCCGGCACATTCTCTGCTTCTATAGATTGGTGTCGTCTGTTACAGACAGGCTACCAACTAGGTTCAAGGTGAGAGACCCTACAGCACAGGACACCTCATATTTCTATGTGAATCTGGTCGGATCACCCAAGAAGGTTACACATTACAGCTTTAAAGTAATGTTCTCTGTTTATTCAGAGAACGTTAAGAAACAACTTTATTCTGTGGGAATTTCAGTCCTTAGGCATAATGTTTTCTGCAGGTTTGTCCATGGTTCTATTTAAAGTCATATTCTCATAACATTAAGAAATCTTTCCAGAAAAACCACAAGAAAACATTAGTAACGTTGACAGAACTCCAGCCACCCTAGTCATAGACTGTTTTCTCTGCTACCGCACGGCAAGCGGTACCGGAGCGCCAAGTCTAGGTCCAAAAGCCTTCTTAACAGCTTCTACCCTAAGAGAGAGAGATGTGCTTTACACAAATAACGTAGGTTCATTTTAACTCGGAGACATAAGAATATCTACTTCTGCTATCTAGGAAAACCAAAAATCCAAAGTCTGGTCCTAATATAGTGTATAAGAGGTCATACAATAAGTTTTGTAGTGATTCCTATGTTGATGATGTAAAGAATATTTGCTGGTCTGTGGTGTGTAATGAGGATCAACCAGAAACTGCACTTGACACTTGCTTATCCCCAGTTACTAATAAGCATGCACTCATTTAAGAAAATGACTGTAAAAACTGTTAAATAGCATTGGATTGATGAGGAATTAAAAAATTGTATGGTTGACAGGAATGAGGCTAAATGATTGGTAAATAAGTCTGGCTGCACAACTGATTGGGAATTGTCCTGCAAATTGAGAAACCATGTGACTAAACTGAATTAAAAGAATAAGAATCTACACTATGAAACAAAGATAAATGACATAAAGAATGACAGTAAAAAGCTTTGGAGAACCTTCAATTAAATGTTAGGAAAAAATGCAAACTCAGCTCCATCGTTCATTGAATCAGATGGCTTATTCATCACAAAACCAACTGATATTGTAAACTACTTTAACAATTTTGTTCATTTGCAAGGTCAGCAAGCTTAGGCATGACATGCCAGCAACAAATGCTGACACTACACAACCAGGTATATCTGAACAAATTATTAAAGACAAGAATTGTAATTTTGAATTCCGTAAAGTGAGTGTGGAAGAGGTGAAAAAATAATTGTTATCTATCAACAATGGCAAGCCACTGGGGTCTGACAACATGAATGGAAAACTACTGAGGATAATAGCGGACGATATTACCACTCCTATTTGTCATATCTTCAATCTAAGCCTACTAGAAAGTGTTTGCCCTCAGGCCTGGAGGAAAGCAAAAGTCATTCCGCTACCCAAGAATAGTAAAGCCCCCTTTACTGGCTCAAATAGCCAACCAATCAGCCTGTTACCAACCCTTAGTGAACTTTTGGAAAAACGTGTGTTTGACCTTCTACAATGCTATTTTACACTCAAGAAATTGACAACAGACTTTCAGCGCTCTTATAGGGAAGGACATTCAACAAGCACAGCACTTAGAGAAAAGACTGATGATTGGCTGAGAGAAATGGATGATGAAAAGATTGTGGGAGGGGCTGTTTCGTTAGACATCACACATTATCCATCATAGTCTGCTGCTGGAAAAAGGACTGAAGCGTTACGGCTTTACACCCCCTGCTATATTGTGGATAAAGAGTGACCTGTCTAACAGAACACAGAGGGTGTTCTAGAATGTTCTTACTCTTTTCAATCTTTACTAACGACATGCCAATTGCTTTGATTGTGTCTATGTATGCGGATGACTCAACACTATACACTTCAGCTACTACAGTGACTGAAATGACTGCAACACTTAACAAAGAGCTGCAGTTAGTTTCAGAGTGAGTGGCAAGGAATAAGTTAGTCCTAAATAAAAATAAAAACAACTTTAAAGCATTGTATTTGGGACAAGTCATTCCCTAAACCTCAACTAAATCTTGTAATAAATAATGTGGAGATTGATCACGTTTGATCAAGTGTAAACTGAGATGGGGAGAAGGCTTCCGAAGATGTTAAACACTTCTCCAGGCGTTGTGAGATCTGGATACACCCACACGGTAGGTCTGGTCTGAAAACAACACTACTCTCCTCAGTTTTAATAATAGATCTGAGGAAACTGGATATACCGTACCAGTCAAAAGTTAAGACACCCTTTTCTTGATTTTTACTATTTTCTACATTCTAGAATAATAGTGAAGACATCAAAACTCTGAAATAACACATATGGAATCATGTAGTAACCAAAAAAGTGTTAAACAAATCAAAATATAATTATATTTTAGATTCTTCAAAATAGCCACCTGTTTGCCTTAATGACAGCTTTGCATACTCTTGGCATTCTCTCAACCAGCTTCACCTGGAATGCTTTTCCAACAGTCTTGAAGGAGTTCCCACATATGCTGAGCACTTGTTGGCTGCTTTTCAGTCACTCTGCGGTCCAACACATCCCAAACCATCTCAATTGGGTTGAGGTCGGGTGATTGTGGAGGCCAGGTAATCTGATGCAGCACTACATCACTTTCCTTCTTGGTCAAATAGCCCTTACACAGCCTGGAGGTGTGTTGGGTCATTGTCCTGTTGAAAAACAAATGATAGTCCCACTAAGCGCAAACCAGGTGGGATGGTGTATCGCTGCAGAATGCTATGGTAGCTATGCTGGTAAAGTGTACCTTGAATTCTAAATAAATCACTGACAGTGTCACCAGTAAAGCACCAGCACACCATCACACCTCCTCCTCCATGCTTCACGGTGGGAACCACACATCCGGAGATCATCCGTTCATCTACTCTGTATCTCACAAAGACACGGCTGGTGGAACCAAAAATCTAAAATTTGGACTCATCAGACCAAAGGACAGATTTCCACTGGTCTAATGTTCATTGTTTGTGTTTCTTGGCCCAATCAAGCTTCTTCTTCTTATTGGTGTTCTTTAGTAGTTAGACAAAGATGTTTTCTTCAACAAGCACAGGATGTACTACTAACACCCGACAGGCCAACATCCCCATTATTGGCAAGAGAAAGAGACGTTACCGCCGTTACCGTCAATATTACTCGCCAACGTGCAATCATTGGAAAATAAATTAGACGAGGTACGATCACGAATATCCTACCAAAGGACATTCATTGGTTTGTGCATATTTGTAAACAACAGCTGGTGCAGGAAATCTAAGGAAGTCTCTAGATTTTGCTTGACTGAAGTAGAGTATATTGTGACAAATTGCAGGGCACTACTACTTGCCAAGAGAGTTTTCATCTATACTTTTCGTGGCTGTTTATTTACCAACACAGACGGATGCTGGCACTAAGACCGCACTCAGTCAGCTGTATAAGGAAATAAGCAAACAGGAAACCACTCACCCAGAGGCGGCGCTCCTAGTGGCCAGAGACTTTAATGCAGGGAAACTTAAATCAGTTCTACCAAATCTCTATCAACATGTTAAATGTGCAACCAGAGGGAAAAAAATTCTAGATCACCTGTACTCACACACAAAGCTCTCCCTTGCCCTACATTTGGTGAATATGACCACAATTCTATCCTCCTGATTCCTGCTTACAAGCAAAAATTAAAGCAGGAAGCACTAGTGACTTGGTCTATAAAAAAAGTGGTCAGATGCAGCAGGTTGCTAAACTACAGGACTGTTTTACTATCACAGACTGGACATGTTCCGGGATTCTTCCGATTGCATTGAGGAATACACCACATCAGTCGCTGGCTTTATCAATAAGTGCATCGAGGACATCGTCCCCACAGTGACTGTGCGTACATACCCAAACCAGAAGCTATGGATTACAGGCAACATTCACACTGAGCTAAAGGGTGGAGCTGCTGCTTTCAAGGTGCAGGACGCTAACCCGGAAGCTTATAAGAAATCCTGCTATGCCCTCCGACGAACCATCAAACAGGCAAAGCGCCAATACAGGGCTAAGATTGAATCATACGACACCGGCTCCGACGCTCGTCTTTTGTGGCAGGGCTTGCAAACTATTACAGACTACAAAGGGAAGCACAGCCACGAGCTGCCCAGTGACACGAGCCTACCAGATGAGCTAAATCACTTCTATGCTCGCTTCGAGGCAAGCAACACTGAGGCATGCATGAGAGCACCAGCTGTTCCGGACGACTGTGTGATCGCGCTCTCCGTAGCCAACATGAGTAAGACCTTTAAACAGGTCAACATTCACAAGGCCGCAGGGCCAGACGGATTACCAGAACGTGTGCTCCGGGCATGTGCTGACCAACTGGCAGGTGTCTTCACTGACATTTTCAACATATCCCTGATTGAGTCTGTAATACCAACAGGTTTCAAGCAGACCACCATAGTCCCTGTGCCCAAGAACACAAAGGCAACCTGCCTAAATGACTACAGACCCGTAGCACTCACGTCGGTAGCCATGAAGTGCTTTGAAAGGCTGGTAATGGCTCACATCAACACCATTATTCCAGAAACCCTAGACCCACTCCAGTTTGCATACTGCCCAAATAGATCCACAGATGATGCAATCTCTAAACTCTCCTTCCAGACTCACATTCAGCATCTCCAATCCAAAATTAAATCTAGAATCGGCTTCCTATTTCGCAACAAAGCATCCTTCACTCACGCTGCCAAACATATCCTACCGATCCTTGACTTTGGCGATGTCATTTACAAAATAGCCTCCAACACTCTAATCAGCATATTGGATGCAGTCTATCACAGTGCCATCTGTTTATGCCACCAAAGCCCCATATACCACCCACCACTGTGACCTGTATGCTCTAGTTGGCTGGCCCTCGCTTCATATTCGTCGCCAAACCCACTGGCTCCAGGTCATCTATAAGTCTTTGCTAAGTCCCTGCCTTACCTAGCAGGTATATTTCACTGGTCACACCCAAAGCCAATTCCTCCTTTGGCCGCCTTTCCTTCTAGTTCTCTGCTGCCAATGACTGGAACAAATTGCATAAATCACTGAAGCTGGAGACTCATATCTCCCTCACTAACTTTAAGCATCAGCTATCAGAGCAGCTTACAGATCGTTGCATCTGTACATAGCCCATCTGTAAATAGCCCATCCAACCACCTCATCCCCATATTGTTATTTATTTATTTGTGCTCCTTTGCACCCCAGTATCTCTTCTTGCACATTCATCTTCTGCACATCTATCACTCCCGTGTTTATTTGCGAAATTGTAATTATTTCGCCACTACCGTCTTTTTATTGCCTTACCTCCCTAATCTTACTTCACTTGCACACACTGTACATAGACTTCTCTATTGTGCTATTGACTGTACGTTTGTTTATCTCATGTGTAACTCTGTGTTGTTTTTTGTGTCACACTGCATTGCTTTATCTTGGCCAGGTTGCATTTGTAAATGAGAACTTGTTCTCATCTGGCTTACCTAAATAAAGGTGAACATAAAAAAAAGAAAAAAAAGATACCTTACCATAGAGATAGCAATATAAAACATTGTGTTCTATTTCACTCTGTGGTCCTTACTTTGTTCTCTTCTTCTTCTTCTTGTGTGAGTCCTGTGGAGGTTAACTGGCTCTTTCTGTAGCTGCTGCTGCAGCTGCCGCTCATCATCGCCCTCCTCAGGTATCAGATCGTACTGCAGCCAGGGACCTAAAAAAGTCATGGTTATGTCAGGTTGTGCCACATTTATGAAGCCTTTATAGAGCATCACATACAGTTATAGAGGACTTGTGACACGTTTATATATTTTGAAGGCTTTATGAAGCCTTTATAGAGCATCACATACAGTTATAGATGACTTGTGACACGTTTGTGTATTTTGAAGCCTTTATAACTTCATTTAAAGACCGAAAAGGACAGAAAACTTTTTGGAACCATTTGAAATGGAGCTCCAAAATATCCTTACAATTCAGAGCACTGGAAATCCAAGAGCTGAACCCTGAAAATAGTCCCCTGTGTCAGCTGTTAAAAACAATAAACAACCCTACTATCCAAACACACAGGGAAATCTATCAAATTGATACAGAAACTAAATCCTATTTAAATTGGAATAATTTTATTATTATTAAATCAATAATTATTTATTCAATAATAATTGAAAATTCTACAAAAACTGAATTGCTACTTGGCCCTCGAAAGAGAATCAAAATTGGCAGAATATCGCTACTCTTTTCAGAGATACAAAACAGAGACAGATCCTGACCAAATACAGGCTCAGTGACCACTAATTGGCCCTAAAAAAAAAAAGGAGACACAAAAAAAAACATGGCTACCCAAAGAGGATTGTGGTCACTGCAGAAAAATAATCACAAATAATACTATTTTTTTCAAGAACATTTCTCATCAATCAATTCCCAATTTCTGTGAAATTACGAATAACATAACGCTGGGAATTAATCTGTGTGAGGGAGAAACAGCATAGACTACTGCCAGATACGTGTCTGATTGGGACATCCCAATTCTCTGAAGTATTTACATTGTATATAACTTACAAGTAATACATAGTGGATCCATAACCCATGTACAAGTAGTTGTTTATTTATTAGCCATTCTTTCTGTTCCTTTTTAGAATCCTATTGTTATTGAATTTAATTTATTCACGGAAGATTCCATTCCTTTTTAGAATCCTACTTTTTAGAAGATTCCACAATACAACAGCACTAGTGTTGTCCCTGTATACATGATTATACTGTATGTACTATTGTTATCAAATCAACATGTTATTTTTTTCACATTTGGAAATAAAACAGGTGAAATGTTTACTTTTACAAGCCTTTAAAACCAACAATGTAGTTCAAGAAATAGAGTTAAGAAAATATTTACTTAATAAACTAAAGTTTAAAAAATGTAATAAAAAGTAACACAATAAAATAACACTAGCGAGGCTATATACAGGGGGTACCGGTACAGAGTCAATGTGGAGGCTATATACAGGGGGTACCGGTACAGAGTCAATGTGGAGGCTATATACAGGGGGTACCGGTACAGAGTCAATGTGGAGGTTCTATACAGGGGGTACCGGTACAGAGTCAATGTGGAGGCTATATACAGGGGGTACCGGTACAGAGTCAATGTGGAGGCTATATACAGGGAGTACCGGTACAGAGTCAATGTGGAGGCTATATACAGGGTATTACGGTACAGAGTCAATGTGGAGGCTATATACAGGGGGTACCGGTACAGAGTCAATGTGGAGGCTATATACTGGGGGTACCGGTACAGAGTCAATGTGGAGGCTATATACAGGGGGTACCGGTACAGAGTCAATGTGGAGGCTATATACAGGGGGTACCGGTACAGAGTCAATGTGGAGGCTATATACAGGGGGTACCGGTACAGAGTCAATGTGGAGGCTATATACAGGGGTACCGGTACAGAGTCAATGTGGAGGCTATATAGAGGGGGTACCGGTACAGAGTCAATGTGGAGGCTATATACAGGGGTTACCGGTACAGAGTCAATGTGGAGGCTATATACAGGGGGTACCGGTACAGAGTCAATGTGGAGGCTATATACAGGGGGTACCGGTACAGAGTCAATGTGGAGGCTATATACAGGGGGTACCGGTACAGAGTCAATGTGGAGGCTATATACAGGGGGTACCGGTACAGAGTCAATGTGGAGGCTATATACAGGGGGTACCGGTACAGAGTCAATGTGGAGGCTATATAGAGGGGGTACCGGTACAGAGTCAATGTGGAGGCTATATACAGGGGGTACCGGTACAGAGTCAATGTGGAGGCTATATACAGGGGGTACTGGTACAGAGTCAATGTGGAGGCTATATACAGGGGGTACCGGTACAGAGTCAATGTGGAGGCTATATACAGGTGGTACCGGTACAGAGTCAATGTGGAGGCTATATACAGGGGGTACCGGTACAGAGTCAATGTGGAGGCTATATACAGGGAGTACCGGTACAGAGTCAATGTGGAGGCTATATACAGGGTATTACGGTACAGAGTCAATGTGGAGGCTATATACAGGGGGTACCGGTACAGAGTCAATGTGGAGGCTATATACAGGGTATTACGGTACAGAGTCCATGTGTGGGGGTGCAGGTTATTATTACTGAAATGAACCATTGCACTGTATGCTGTACCACTATACTGTTTTGGTAATATCTACACATTATTTCATGCTAATGAAGGAGAGAGAGAGAGAGAGAGAGAGAATTTGTCCCAACTTTTGTGAGTGTAATGTTTACTGTTCATTTTTGATTGTTTATTTCACTTTTGTTTATTATCTATTTCACTTTCTTTGACAATGTAATATATATGTTTCCCATGTCAATAAAACCCTTTGAATTGAATTGTGAGAGAGAGACAGAGAGACTACATTAGGGTGGACAACATGGGGCCACCGTGTGTGTAGGTGAAACAAACGTCTGTGCTGCTACCAGAATAGCATTGAATGAATTGTGAATAATGATTAGTGAGAAAGTTAGATGCACAAATATCATACTGCCAAGGCGTCACACCATCACCCCCAAGACATGCTAACCTCTCACCATTACAATAACAGGGGAGGTTAGCATTTTTTTGGGGGGTAGGATATTTGTGCGTCTAACTTTCTCACTCATACTTTTTCACAATTAATGCAGGACTATCCGTAACCGTGGTAGCGTCCACATTAATGTAGAAGTGTTTAGAAACATATTCTACTTTTATTTACTATAAAAATGACTCCAAAATGACACAATATTTTATTTAGCTTTAATTTATGTTGGGCACAAAATAATCTGAAACACAACCAAAACAAACAGCAAATGCATCCAACAAGTTGGAAGAGTCACAAGCTTGATGTAATCATTGTGTTCTGGGAATATGGGAACAAATACTAAACGTATGACTACTCTAATACACATATAAGTGAATTGTCCCAATACTTCTGATCCCTTAAAATGTGATGTAGTTTCTAAACGGTTCACCCGACATGGATGAAATGACCATGAAATTAAAGCTGACATTCTGCACTGTAGCCTCATAGTCGTTGTTTCATTTCAAGGTGCTGGAGTACAGAGCCAAAACAACGACAGATGTGTCAATACTGTTGGAGTGTCAGGCTGTGGGTAACTGGTGCATGGAATCAGGCGCAGGAGAGCAGAGATGAGTGTACAAGGTAGTTTAATCCACAAACAGCACCAGTATAAAACAAATACTCAAGGTGAGTGAAAATACTGGTCACTCGTAAATACCAGCCATATAGAATCAACCTGAACATAATAAACAAACACGCACACCAACATGGGGGAAACAGAGGGTTAAATAATGAACATGTAATTGGGGAATAGAAACCAGGTGTGTAGAAAACAAAGACAAAACAAATGGAAAATGAAAAGTGGATCGGCGATGGCTAAAAATCCGGTGACGTCGACCGCCGAATGCCGCCCGAACAAGGAGAGGGACCGACTTCGGCGGAAGTCGTGACATGGAGCTCGCTGTACATACTCAACCCTACAGGCTGACAACACATTGATATGGACCAACCCCGAGAGAGAGAGAGAGAGAGAGAGAGAGAGAGAGAGAGAGAGAGAGAGAGAGAGAGAGAGAGAGAGAGAGAGAGAGAGAAATCAAATAAAAATCTGTTTATATGTCACACTTAGGATACAGCACGTTACAGAGAAGAAGAGAGAGAGATATTGAGGGAGAAAAAAAGGGGGAAGAGGGAGAAAAGGTGATGAGAAAGAGCAGTAGTGCCTCAGTCAGCATTAACCATGATATCTAAAACAGAGATATTATAAACAGAAAGCATTAACCATGATATCTAAAACAGAGATATTATAAACAGAAAGCATTAACCATAATATCTAAAACAGAGATATTATAAACAGAAAGCATTAACCATAATATCTAAAACAGAGATATTATAAACAGAACGCATTAACCATAATATCTAAAACAGAGATATTATAAACAGAAAGCATTAACCATAATATCTAAAACAGAGATATTATAAACAGAAAGCATTAACCATAATATCTAAAACAGAGATATTATAAACAGAAAGCATTAACCATAATATCTAAAACAGAGATATTATAAACAGAACGCATTAACCATAATATCTAAAACAGAGATATTATAAACAGAACGCATTAACCATAATATCTAAAACAGAGATATTATAAACAGAAAGCATTAACCATAATATCTAAAACAGAGATATTATAAACAGAAAGCATTTACCATGATATCTAAAACAGAGATATTATAAACAGAAAGCATTAACCATAATTTCTAAAACAGAGATATTATAAACAGAACGCATTAACCATAATATCTAAAACAGAGATATTATAAACAGAAAGCATTAACCATAATATCTAAAACAGAGATATTATAAACAGAAAGCATTAACCATGATATCTAAAACAGAGATATTATAAACAGAAAGCATTAACCATAATATCTAAAACAGAGATATTATAAACAGAAAGCATTAACCATAATATCTAAAACAGAGATATTATAAACAGAAAGCATTAACCATGATATCTAAAACAGAGATATTATAAACAGAACGCATTAACCATAATATCTAAAACAGAGATATTATAAACAGAAAGCATTAACCATAATATCTAAAACAGAGATATTATAAACAGAAAGCATTAACCATAATATCTAAAACAGAGATATTATAAACAGAACGCATTAACCATAATATCTAAAACAGAGATATTATAAACAGAACGCATTAACCATAATATCTAAAACAGAGATATTATAAACAGAAAGCATTAACCATAATATCTAAAACAGAGATATTATAAACAGAAAGCATTAACCATAATATCTAAAACAGAGATATTATAAACAGAACGCATTAACCATAATATCTAAAACAGAGATATTATAAACAGAAAGCATTAACCATAATATCTAAAACAGACAGAGATATTATAAACAGAAAGACATAAAGCAGTGTCGTATAAAGGTGTCGTATGCTGAGGCAGTGAAGAGAGTAGAGGATGATGGGTAGAGGGTGAGTAGTAGGTCTAGGCCAGTACAGAGTGATATGAATGTGTGCTTCAGTAAGGTTGGCTTCCTAGCATTCATTGCCATGGTTATCAACTGCACCGCTGAAATGGAACGTAAATCAGGGTTAGAGTATGTAGGGTTAGGATATGTAGGATTAGGGTATGCAGGGTTAGAGTATGTAGGGTTAAGGTATGAAGTGTTAGGGTATGAAGGGTTAGGGTATGCAGGGTTAGGGTATGTAGGGTTAGGGTATGTAGGGTTAGGGTATGAAGTGTTAGGGTATGCAGGGTTAGGGTATGCAGGGTTAGGGTATGTAGGGTTAGGGTATGGAGGGTTAGGGTATGTAGGGTTAGGGTATGAAGGGTTAGGGTATGCAGGGTTAGGGTATGTAGGGTTAGGGTATGTAGGGTTAGGGTATGAAGTGTTAGGGTATGCAGGGTTAGGGTATGGAGGGTTAGGGTATGGAGGGTTAGGGTATGGAGGGTTAGGGTATGGAGGGTTAGGGTATGCAGGGTTAGGGTATGGAGGGTTAGGGTATGGAGGGTTAGGGTATGGAGGGTTAGGATATGTAGGATTAGGGTATGCAGGGTTAGAGTATGTAGGGTTAAGGTATGAAGTGTTAGGGTATGAAGGGCTAGGGTATGGAGGGTTAGGGTATGAAGTGTTAGGGTATGGAGGGTTAGGGTATGAAGTGTTAGGGTATGGAGGGTTAGGGTATGAAGTGTTAGGGTATGAAGAGTTAGGGTATGAAGTGTTAGGGTATGGAGGGTTAGGGTATGAAGTGTTAGGGTATGAAGTGTTAGGGTATGAAGAGTTAGGGTATGGAGGGTTAGGGTATGAAGTGTTAGGGTATGAAGAGTTAGGGTATGGAGGGTTAGGGTATGAAGTGTTAGGGTATGAAGTGTTAGGGTATGGAGGGTTAGGGTATGGAGGGTTAGGGTATGGAGGGTTAGGGTATGTAGCTAGACTAACTATACTGAACAAAAAATATAAACGCATCATGCAACAATTTCAAAGATTGTGCAGAGTTAGAGTTCATATAACCAAATCAGTCAATTTAAATAAATAAATTTGGACCTAATCTATGGATTTCACATGGCAGAGGCGCAGGGCACAGGCCCACCCACTTGGGAGCCAGGCCCAGCCAATCAGTATAAGTTTCTCTACAAATTACAGACAGGTGAAGAAGCCAGATGGGCTGCGGTTGTGAGGCCAGTTGGACGTACTACCAAATTCTCTAAAACGACGTTGGCTTATGGTAGAGAAATTAACATTTAATTCCCTGGCAATAGCTCTGGTGGGCATTCCTGAGGTCAGCATGCCAATTGCACACTCCCTCAAAACATGAGACACCTGTGGCATTATGTTGTGTGACAAAACTGCACATTTTAGACTGGCCTTTTATTGTCCCCAGCACAAGGTGCACCTGTGTATTGATCATGCTGTTTAATAAGGTTCTTAATATGCCACACCTGTCAGTCAGGTGGATGGATTATTTTGTCAAAAGTGAAATGCTCACTAACAGGGATGTAAACAAATGGATGCACAAAATTTGAGAGAAATACGTTTTTTGTGCATATGGAACATTTAAGGGATCTTTTATTTCAGCTCATGAAACATACGACCAAGACTTCACATTCTGCGTTTATATTTTTGTTCAGCCTATGGCTAGTTTGCCAGCCTTGGCGTTGCTATCCGTCCCTACTTTACATAAGGGTCAATAGATATATACTTATACATTTTAAACCTCATCTTACACACATTATTGTACATTCTAGCGATCTACCTTCTGCAGCGATAATTTATTTTTGTTGTCTGTTTCAGATGTTTTCTTCCGGTTCAAGGGCCATGCTCGACAACCGTGATAACCAATCATTGTTAACAGCGGAGCGGCTAACCAATTAATCGCCCTGCGAACAGGAAGTACTTCAGGTTTCGTACTTGTGGAGAAAGCGGCTCGTCGAGAGAAACGTTCATTCACTTAGGACGACTTTGTTATATTATACTAAATCGTTTTTTATTCATTTGCTTAGTCATGATTGAGCCAAAGAAGAGACCGGGGGACATGGCGGTGGTTCCTGCGGGTGGAGTCAAGAGGCCCAGGGCCGAGCTGATCGCTGCGGCACAGTCGCAACAACTCGTGGCCATGGTTAGGAAAGAGGGGGACATCAAAGTACAAGGGAAACGCTATCTAGTTTCAGAAAGTTGTTAGCTAGTTATGTTTTCAGTCTTTCGACTAATGGCAAATTCTGTCAAATGCAGCCACAATTAGCTGTGACTGATATGTTGACTGTTTGCTAGCTAAAGGAAGGCTATCCGATGTAAATACAGCTAGCAGGACGCTAATTTAGTTACTGCTGACAAGGATACCGGATAGCATGGACCAGATTGCTAGTGATCCATGCACATACAGTAACGTCTGTCTGTAAGTCTGTAATATGACAACATGATGTTCTCCTCCCTTCTCCAGGGCCCTCCCCGCAGCTCCAGCCTGCAGGCTCCCATCATGTTGATGTGTGGCCATGAGGGAGAGGTCTACTGCTGCAAGTTCCATCCTAACGGGGCCACACTGGCCTCCTCTGGCTATGACAGGCTCATCTGTAAGTTAAACACAGACTTTATATATACAGTACCAGTCAAAAGTTTGGACATACCAACTTCTACATTGTAGAATAATAGTTAAGACATTAAAAGGATTAAATAACATATGGAATCATGTAGTAACCAGAAAAGTGTTAAAATAAATACAAATATATTTGAGATTCTTCAAAGAAGCCACCCTTTGCCTTGATGGCAGCTTTGCACACTCTTGGCATTCTCTCAACCTGCTTCATGAGGTAGTCACCTGGAATGCCTCTCTCTCTCTCTACAGTGATGTGGAATGTGTACGGGGACTGTGATAACTTTGCCACCCTGAAGGGACACAGTGGTGCTGTGATGGAGCTTCACTACAACACAGACGGCAGGTAGGATACTCACACTCTCACACACTTGCTCAGGTCAGGGAAAAACGTGATGTTGTGTGACGGTTGTTATAGTTGTTGACAACACGTTGGGAGAATATGACGTGTGTTTTCTGGCCCTATCCCTGTGTGCAGCCTGCTGTTCAGTGCCAGCACAGACAAGACTGTGGGAGTGTGGGACAGTGAGACGGGTGAGAGGATCAAGCGTCTGAAAGGCCACACCTCCTTCGTTAACTCCTGCTACCCTGCTCGCCGCGGGCCTCAGCTCGTCTGTACCGGCAGCGACGACGGAACCGTCAAGGTAACCGTGGCGACCGATGTTCTTCAACCCTGGTCCCAGACAGCTACCTGGGTGTGCAGGCTTTAGTTCCAGCTTGGTACTAACACACCCGTTTACCCGATATTTTCGTTGAAAGCTGCTTTATCGAGGAACAGTAAAGAATTGACCTACTGTGATATTGTCTCATCTAGCGATCTGAAGATGCATGGACTTAACTGTAAGTCGCTCTGGATAAGAGCGTCTGCTAAATAACTAACATGTGAATGTGTTAATGTTGGGTTGGAACTAAAGCCTACCACGCAGAACCTGGGGAGTGTTGGTTGACTGCTGTTCTAGTTGTGGGACATCAGTCAGGTGTGTGTGTGTGTGTGTGTGTGTTATAGCTGTGGGACATTAGTCAGGTGTGTGTGTGTGTGTGTTATAGCTGTGGGACATTAGTCAGGTGTGTGTGTGTTGTAGCTGTGGGACATCAGTCAGTCAGGTGTGTGTGTGTTGTAGCTGTGGGACGTCAGTCAGTTGTGTGTGTGTGTGTGTGTGTGTGTGTAATAGCTGTGGGACGTCAGTCAGTTGTGTGTGTGTGTGTTATAGCTGTGGGACATCCGTAAGAAGGGGGCGGTCCATACGTTCCAGAACACCTACCAGGTGTTGGCCGTCACATTCAACGACACCAGCGACCAGATCCTGTCTGGAGGCATCGACAACGACATCAAGGTACGTGTGTGTGTGTGTGTGTGTGTGTGTGCGCGCGCGCGTGTGTGTGGCATGGCTACTGTTGTCACATGCCGTAACATCATAGCACCTCATTCAACCTCTATACCTATCAATGTCTCTTTGTGACTGTGTCACCCAGAGCGACTGTTTTGGATTCGTCACTTTGAAAGATCCAATCTAGCTAGTCCAGATGAGTGAGGAATGAATCACGGAATGGCATGCTCCATCAGAACTCAATCCAAACTAATAAAAAGGCCATTAATAATTCTACTGGGATTATTGATCAGGTGGTGGCTGTGTAGTGGAGACATAGTGAGCAACACAGTACAGCGCTCCCGAGTGGCGCAGCGGTCTGAGTCATTGCATCTCGGTGCTAGAGGCGTCACTACAGACCCTGGTTCGATTCTGTTCGGCTGTTTCCCAACCGGCCGTGATTAGGAGTCCCATAGGGACTGACCGTCGGAGGATCTGGAGGGAGGGAGACTGGATGATCAAAATGACCTGGAATAGGTTAATGAAGTGAAATGAACAGGGAGATGGACGTCGGACTCACCCAACGTCTCTTTTTGGCGCTTGAGGGAGGGATGGGTCTGACAGCGTGCAAGCAGTCAGGGGCTCCTGGTTGGCTGGTGCGTGTGGGCCTGAAGCAGGGCATCTGTCTCCTGCTGACAGGTTCTCTTGAGGCATGCTGGGTAGCTGAGCAGAAGATATTCACAATCAAAGATGTGATGACAGTAGCCTGTCATATATCAATCATAACACATTCTTCCAACCACATACATTCACAGTAAATGGTAATGGGAAAGGTGGTAAAAAATGACTCGTCATTTACGTATATACTGAATCATCAGATATAATCACATTTTATTTGTCACATTCGCCGAATACAACAGATGTAGTAGACCTTACTGTGAAATGCTTATTAACAAGCCCTTAACCAACAATGCAGTTTTAAGAAACATAAGAGTTAAGAAGAAAAATATGTACTAAATTAACTAAAGTAAAAAAAATAAAAGAGCAACAATAAAATAACGAGTCGATGTGCGGGGGTCGAGGTAATTGAGGTAACATGTACATGTAGGTAGGGGTAAAGTGACTATGCATAGATAATAAACAGTGAGTAGCAGCAGTGTACAAAACAAATGGGGGGGAGGGGTCAATGTAAATAGTCCTGGTAGCCATCTGATTAGCTGTTCAGCAGTCTTATGGCTTGGGGTTAGAAGCAGTTCAGAAACCTTTTGGACCTCGACTTGGCGCTCCGGTACCGTTTACTGTTTGGTAGCAGAGAGGACAGTCTATGACTAGGGTGGCTGGAGTTTTTGGCAATTTTTAGGGCGTTCCTCTGACTAGCGCTAACCTCTGTAGCGCCTTGCGGTCGGATGCCGAGCAGTTGCCATACCAGGCAGATGTATAACTTTTTGAGGATCTGAGGACCCTTGACAAATATGGGTTGTATTTACAATGGTGTTTGTTCTTCACTGGTTGCCATTTTCTTCTGGCAACAGGTCACAAATATTGCTGCTGTGATGTCACACTGTGGTATTTCACCCAGTAGATGTGTAATTTGAGGGAAATGTGTGTCTCTAATATGGTCATACATTGGGCAGGAGGTTAGGAAGTGCAGGTAGTTTCCACCTCATTTTGTGGGCAGTGTGGACATAGGCCAGACCAGGCTCTCAAGAGAAGACAGGCTTTCTCAATAGCAAGGCTATGCTCACTGAGTCTGTACATAGTCAAAGCTTTCCTTACTTTTGGGTCAGTCACAGAGGTCAGGTATTCTGCCACTGTGTACTCTCTGTTTAGGGTCAAAAGGCATTTTAGTTTGCTCTGTTTTTTTGGTAAATTCTTTCTAATGTGTCAAGTAATTATCTTTTGTTTTTCTCATGATTTGGTTGGGTCTAATTGTGTTGCTGTCCTGGGGCTCTGTGGGGTCTGTTTGTGAACAGAGCCCCAGGACCAGTTTTCTTCTGGGACTCTTCTCCAGGTTAATATCCCTGTATGTGAAGGCTTTATGGAAGGGTTGGGAGTTGCTTCCTCTCTCTCTACTCCCCCCACCTCAATTCTCCCTAGTAAGTGGTTCCTTCCGAGGTTCCACGGAGCAGTGTCAAATGACACACACATAGCATTTTGATTGGGCTATAACTGCCTGTGATGGGCAGGACTTGCAGGAGGTATGTTTTTTTTTTAATGAATTTGATCAAGTTATGTTAGTTAGTTAGCCTATTGATTAATCAAGAATTAATAAATGCAACTAACATTTTTCTCTTAATATAACCACCTAGCCATTTTCATGAAGTTGGCTTTAGCTAGCCTGCTAGATAGATTCCCAACCTCATTACTAGCTACCAAGCCATTTCAGGCTATCAATCAAGTTAGAGTAGCTTGTCTAAGGATCTTAGCTAACCCTAGACTTTAGAAAAATACTTAAACGTCATTAATTCTTGGGTTATGGCGTTTATATAGGAGTTGTAGTAAACTCAGGTTTTAAAGTTTGTTTTATTAAAATGACAATTGAACAGGTAAAGACGAATTCTTAGATAACCTTTGGAGAAAAATAGACGTTTTTGACATAATTAGGCATAATTATGTCAGGGCAAAGCTGTTTTCAGGAGTTTAAAGTTGGCTCGCGACCTCTTCATCCTCAAATAATGGGTGCATGACGCCCCTACTCACTCAAACACACACACACTTTTGTTTTTTTAATGCATATTTCACCCCCATTCTCATCTTTGTGGTATTGCACTGATTCCCGAGCTCCCTCTCTCTCTCCCTCTCCCCAATCCAGCCATCAATCTATACCAGTCAAAAACACCTACTCATTCAAGGGTTTTTATTTTTTACTATTTTCTACATTGTAGAATAATAGTGAAGACATCAAAACTATGAAATGACACATATGGAATCATGTAGTAACCAAAAAAGTGTTAAACAAATTAAAATATATTTTATATTTGAGATTCTTCAAATAGCCACCCTTTGTCTTGATGACAGCTTTGCACTCTCTCAACCAGCTTCATGAGGTAGTCACCTGGAATGCATTTCAATTAACAGGTGTGCCAAAAGTTCATTTGTGGAATTTCTTTCCTAAATGCATTTGAGCCAATCAGCTGTATTGTGACATGGTAGGGGTGGTATTCAGAAGATAGCACTATTTGGTAAAATACCAAATCCATATTATGACAAGAACAGCTCAAATAAGCAAAGAGAAATGACAGTCCATTATTACTTTAAGACATGAAGGTCAGTCAATACGGAACATTTCAAGAACTTTGATCATTTCTTCAAGTGCAGTCGCAAAAACCATCAAGCGCTATGTTGAAACTGTCTCTCATGAGGACCACCACAGGAAAGGAAGACCAAGAGTTACCTCTGCTGGAGGATAAGTTCGTTAGAGTTACCTCTGCTGGAGGATACGTTCATTAGAGTTACCAGCCTCAAATTGTAGTCCAAATAAATGTTTCAGAGTTTAAGTAACAGACACATCTCAACATCAACTGTCCAGAGGAGACTGTGTGAATCAGGCCACTAATAAAGGACACTAATGAATAATCTCAAATATAAAATATATTTGTATTTGTTTAACACTTGTTTGGTTACTGCATGATTCCATGTGTGTTATTTCATCGTTTTGATGTCTTCACTATTATTCTACAATGTAGAAAATAATAAAAATGAAGAAAAACCCTTGAATGAGCAGGTGTTCTAAAACTTTGGACTGGTTGTGTATATCTGTGTGCCTAGGAGCTCTTGTGTGTTACTCCCTTTCACATTACGTTACATCCCGTACGTACCTTCAGAAAGATGCGTGAGAGAGAGAGACCAGATCTTACCAGGAGGCTACCTGTGTCGCGTTGTCAGACCAGTGAATAACTTACTTCCTGTCTCTCTGTGAGTGCAGGTGTGGGACCTGAGGCAGAATAAGATGATCTATGGTATGCATGGTCATGGGGATTCTCTGACTGGCCTCTGTCTGAGCTCAGAGGGATCCTACCTCCTCTCCAACTCCATGGACAACACAGGTCAGTGTGTGTGGTTACAATACTTGAGTGTTGTCCTATGTGGCTCGGTTGCAACGCCAAGGGTCGTGGGTTCTATTCCTACTGAGGCCACTCATGACTAAGTCGCTTTGGATAAAAAAATCGCTGCCACCGGCCCAAGCTCCCGACCTCCAGGCCACCAAGAGCTGCCCCTCAACCATCCGAGACCCCCCCCCACCCCAACTATACACGTAGAATATATTATATTGTTATATTATGTACTAATGTGTGTGTGTGTGTGTGTTGTCCCGTAGTACGTATTTGGGACGTCCGTCCGTTCGCTCCCAAGGAGAGGTGTGTGAAGATATTCCAGGGGAACATTCACAACTTTGAGAAGGTAAATTAAGACTTTTGATCAGTGTGAGAGATTCAAGAGTTTTTTTGTTGTTGTTTTTGATTTTGGAACTGAAGAGACTTTCATTGCCAGTGTGTTTTAATATTCGTGCTCCTGTCATGTGTGTCAGTCTAGTGGCCTGGTTATAACATATTAATTAACTTGTTTATAATACAATGCTGTGTCCACAGAACCTTCTGAGGTGTTCCTGGTCTGCTGACGGCAGCAAGATTGCAGCAGGCTCAGCTGACAGGTGAGCACACACACACACACACAGCAATACAACCCCCCCCCCAAAGAAAATGCACCAAACACCTCCTGTATGATCCTTTTACAAGCTGTTTGTGTGTGTTTCCAGGTTTGTGTATGTGTGGGACACCACCTCTCGTAGGATCCTGTACAAGCTGCCAGGGCACGCTGGGTCAGTCAACGAGGTTGCCTTCCATCCAGAGGAGCCTATTGGTGAGAGGACTCTGTTTATATCCGTGTATCTGGCGAATCACACGCTCTCCCTGTCTCTTTCTATAGCTTTTTTCCATTGCGGGTTTAATCTTTGTCTAGTCTTTTTTTTACATTTTATTTGGTCTGTCCTCTCTCTCGTTCTCTAATAGTGACTATTTTATTTTTTCCCCCCACAGTCCTTTCTGGCGCCAGTGACAAGAGACTCTACATGGGAGAGATTCAGTAGGACTGTCGTGTGTGTGTGTGTGTGTGGTGAATGTTCTGCCCCGGAGCCTTGTGTGTATGGATCCAGCCCCCAACTGTGTGAATGAAATGTATTTTTTTATATGCTTCTGTTTTATTTAGTAACATCCTCAGAGACTGTCATTTACTTTAGAATGTCCAGTCACAACAACCAACACCTGTGTTTTTTTTTAAAATTTCTCTTAATAAACTACGTCTGGGGAAAAATATTGTTCTAAGTTATTTGGATTTTTACAAATTATCTTTGAAAGACAGGGTTCTGAAAAAAAGGGACGTTTCTTTTTCTGCTGAGTTTATATTGACACTGAAATTATAATGCACAAATAAAATCCTATTTGTAGAACCTTTTTTAAGTGCCAACTAAACAGGTTTGACAATTTCTTCTGAAATCAGCCGTAAATCCCCTTGTGACAGCGGGAATGGAAGATTGCAAGCTCCACACAAAACAATTGTATTAAATAATTTCTAGCTTGTCTATTTATGGGTAACAGGGTTGATTGCCGTATGCTAAACCCACTCAGTTTTCCACAACATAAGACCAGAAAATTTGCCTGGCTACCCAAACTCATTGCTCCACCACGCCCACAAACGTTTCTTCCCTGCAATCAAATCAAAATGTGTTTGTCACATGCACCGAATACAACAGGTGTAGTAGACCTTACAGTGAAATGCTGAATACAACAGGTGTAGTAGACCTCACAGTGAAATGCTGAATACAACAGGTGTGGGTAGACCCTACAGTGAAATGCTGAATACAACAGGTGTAGTAGACCTTACAGTGAAATGCTGAATACAACAGGTGTAGTAGACCTTACAGTGAAATGCTGAATACAACAGGTGTAGTAGACCTTACAATTAAATGCTGAATACAACAGGTGTAGTAGACCTCACAGTGAAATGCTGAATACAACAGGTGTAGTAGACCTCACAGTGAAATGCTGAATACAACAGGTGTAGTAGACCTTACAGTGAAATGCTGAATACAACAGGTGTAGTAGACCTTACAGTGAAATGCTGAATACAACAGGTGTAGTAGACCTTACAGTGAAATGCTGAATACAACAGGTGTAGTAGACCTTACAGTGAAATGCTGAATACAACAGGTGTAGTAGACCTGACAGTGAAATGCTGAATACAACAGGTGTAGTAGACCTTACAGTGAAATGCTGAATACACCAGGTGTAGTAGACCTTACAGTGAAATGCTGAATACAGCAGGTGTAGTAGACCTCACAGTGAAATGCTGAATACAACAGGTGTAGTAGACCTTACAATGAAATGCTGAATACAACAGGTGTAGTAGACCTCACAGTGAAATGCTGAATACAACAGGTGTAGGTAGACCTTACAGTGAAATGCTGAATACACCAGGTGTAGTAGACCTTACAGTGAAATGCTGAATACAACAGGTGTAGTAGACCTTACAGTGAAATGCTGAATACAACAGGTGTAGTAGACCTTACAGTGAAATGCTGAATACAACAGGTGTAGTAGACCTTACAGTGAAATGCTGAATACACCAGGTGTAGTAGACCTTACAGTGAAATGCTGAATACAGCAGGTGTAGTAGACCTCACAGTGAAATGCTGAATACAACAGGTGTAGTAGACCTTACAATGAAATGCTGAATACAACAGGTGTAGTAGACCTCACAGTGAAATGCTGAATACAACAGGTGTAGGTAGACCTTACAGTGAAATGCTGAATACACCAGGTGTAGTAGACCTTACAGTGAAATGCTGAATACAACAGGTGTAGTAGACCTTACAGTGAAATGCTTACTTACAAGCCCTTAATAACCAACAGTGCAATTTTTAAGTAAAAATAAATAATTGCTATTGGGTGAACAATTGGATAAGGAAATAAAACAACAACAGTAGCAATTGATGTGGTGTACTCCAATGAGTCGAGATTTGAGTCTTCCCCAACGATTTCAACAACACATTGTAAGCATTCTGATTGGTCCAGAGCCAGAACCCCATGGGTAAAGCAATCCAATGGCTGATGACTTTGTTTTGTACAACACCCCTCATTTTGACGACTTTAATGATTGTAGGGACTGAAGTATGTAGCGACCAAAGAGCGGTGGAAGAATTCCGTTTGAGTCGTCGGGCATCCAGAAAATGGCCAAAGAGTAAAACCAGCTCGCCTGCTTTTACACTATAATTTGACTATTAGATTTTCAATGTTATTTAAAAATATATATATATATATTTCAAAAGGAATAACTGGATTAAAACAAGAGTTCAGTTCACGTAACAGAGTTCACTTTAAAATGAGAGACATACTTCAATGAATCGCTAATCGCATTAAAATAAATCTTCAGAAATGACTTTGTCAAAGCAACAAAATAACTAGGGGCTTTACAATGATGGGAAAACCTGGAGAAATGTTGAAGTTAAGTGGGATAGAATCTTCTTAAGTCACACAGGGATATGTCAAAATGCTGGATTTTTAAAATTCTCCATGTGGTTTATATTAAAGGACACTTCATTTCATATAACAAGCTTTAAAAAAACAAACATATTGCTGTCTACAATTTCTACTTAATATATCAAAGGGATGCACACAAAATTTACTCTTTGTGGAAAGACCATAAAGCTGAATGTGTGTTTTGTAATACCTGTCTTTACTCTGAATGTATTAGTACTTTGTATCCTTTTAAAAAAACGGACTCTTAAACACAGCCATACAACTAGGTATTTAAATAGCTATACGGTTTTTGAGAGTTTTAAAATGTGCAATTTGGATTTAACAATCTAAGCAATACATTCTTTAGATTGGTTTATGCAAATACCATTATAGAGCATGGACCTAGATATTGTATTTGCTGTAACCTTTTTCTGTCTAGTATTATTCACAAACTTTTATTAGATTCGTTGCGAGCCCTGTTTCTTTTGTCTATCTGCTGAACCCCCTCGCGCTCCTCTTGTTCCATTCTCCATGCGGTCGCGCGCACGCGGTCGGTAGGATTCCCGGGGCCGTGTTAGAACTACTTTGAAATTACATTCTTCCTTCCTCCTACGCTCTTCTCCTTGAGGTTATAATTGATTTGACAAAGTTTGAAAAGTAAAATCAATCTAGTGGAATCACCTACTCTCACACATCTAATCGTAATGTAAGATCAGACACAAAGAAGGAAATAAGGATTTGGATAGTTCAATCTCGAACACGGCCCAGTTCCTCTGAAACGAGGGGGATTTGCGCTGCCGCGTGCTCGCGCCCGCCCCAGCAGGCACCGCCGATTGTTGACAAAGACGCCGCGAGACGGAGAAGAGAGCCCGATTCTTGGTTTTAAGCCACCGGAGGACTACGGTTGAAGACACTGTCCGTTTACCGAGAACGAGGAAGGAGCGCGAGCGTCTTGAAAATCAACCGTGAGTCACAATGAACCGCTTTGTGTGTGTCAATTTCGTTTAATCAGCCCGGGCAGCTAGCTAGCTACCTCCATCGGGTCATTTCATTCCTCTTCCCCCTCCCTCCCCGTGTGATCCGTTATCATATGCTGCTCATTTCTACCATTTAACCCGCGAGACTTGCCGGGTTATAATAGCTTTCCGTCTTTCTTTGTGTGTTGTCTCAGTCTCCCCCCTCCTTTCGCCACCAACCTGAAGGTGTGGCCGGATCGAGGCGATTCGGTAATAGTGTCTTTGCTTTAAACAGTTGTCGGACTGGCGCGTGAAGAAGAGATCCCCCGGGGTAACCACATGCACCTTTACATACCGACAGAATGATCACAGTGGGGCGGGATGGGTTGGTGTCGGTGTAATTAACGTCAGTCTCAAGGAGTCTTCCATACCTAGAAGAACCAGGAGGACGGGGTCCAGGCGAGGTCCGGCCGGGCATGGTGTGATCTGAATCGGGCAGCCAGTCTGGGTCTGACCGGTGACCACCCGTCCTTTCCCCGGAGCCTGCGTGGCCCCAAGCCACGTCCAGAGCCCTCCAAGATGGGGAAATGTGACGGGAGAGTTACACTGGTGGCGATATGTTCACTGCAGCTGGTGAGTGTTTGTTGCAGTGAGGTGTGAATGGGAAAAGGTGTGTGATGCTTATCCACAATAACCACTCTGTCCCTGTTCCCATCCCTCTCCCACTCACTGAATCTGAGAGAGTGAGAAAGATGGTTTGACTGAAACGTTTGAACTATTAACAGTGTGTCACATTATTGGCAACCACAAGACAAGTGTGTGTGTGTGGTGTTCACTGTATTCTGGGAGACCATGCTTTTAAAGTAACATCAGGAAAAGAAGAGAGCTCTCTTCCCCTCATCTACATCCTGCTCTTCTTCCCCTCATCTACATCCTGCTATTCCCCTCATCTACATCCTGCTCTTCTTCCTCTCATCTACATCCTGCTCTTCCCCTCATCTACATCCTGCTCTTCTTCCCCTCATCTACATCCTGCTCTTCTTCCCCTCATCTACATCCTGCTATTCCCCTCATCTACATCCTGCTCTTCTTCCCCTCATCTACATCCTGCTCTTCTTCCCCTCATCTACATCCTGCTCTTCTTCCCCTCATCTACATCCTGCTCTTCTTCCCTTCATCTACATCCTGCTCTTCTTCCCTTCATCTACATCCTGCTCTTCTTCCCCTCATCTACATCCTGCTCTTCTTCTCCTCATCTACATCCTGCTCTTCTTCCCCTCATCTACATCCTGCTCTTCTTCCCCTCATCTACATCCTGCTCTTCTTCCCTTCATCTACATCCTGCTCTTCTTCCCCTCATCTACATCCTGCCCTTCCCCTCATCTACATCCTACTATTCTTCCCCTCATCTACATCCTGCTCTTCTTCCCCTCATCTACATCCTGCTCTTCTTCCCCTCATCTACATCCTGCTCTTCTTCCCCTCATCTACATCCTACTATTCTTCCCCTCATCTACATCCTGCTCTTCTCATCTACATCCTGCCCTTCCCCTCATCTACATCCTGCTCTTCTCATCTACATCCTGCTCTTCTTCCCCTCATCTACATCCTGCTCTTCTTCCCCTCATCTACATCCTACTATTCTTCCCCTCATCTACATCCTGCTCTTCTTCCCCTCATCTACATCCTGCTCTTCTTCCCCTCATCTACATCCTGCTCTTCTCATCTACATCCTACTATTCTTCCCCTCATCTACATCCTGCTCTTCTTCCCCTCATCTACATCCTGCTCTTCTTCCCCTCATCTACATCCTGCTCTTCTTCCCCTCATCTACATCCTGCTCTTCTCATCTACATCCTACTATTCTTCCCCTCATCTACATCCTGCTCTTCTCATCTACATCCTACTATTCTTCCCCTCATCTACATCCTGCTCTTCTCATCTACATCCTGCCCTTCCCCTCATCTACATCCTACTATTCTGCTTTTCCTGCTCTCACTCGTCATCCTGCTACTCTTTGTCTCTTTGGTCAAAACTTTAATTTCTGTGTCTTATTTTCAACTTTTTATTTTCAGTGTTTTTATTAGTGTGTGTGTGTGTGTGTGGTAGTATGCTGTAGTTGGCGTGTGTTTATTTGATTGTGATATATTGTGTGACAGTGGGTACTTTGGAATACATCTTATTTTCAGTAGTTTGGGGAGTTTGTGTGTCTGTGTGTGTTGGGGGGGGGGGGGGGGTAGTCCCTCTGCTGGTGCTCCTTGCAGTTTCCATGGAAACAACTGCAGCATACTGTGTGTGTGTGAGTGAGACAGTTGTTTCTTTGTGTGTCCCTGTGCATATCCCAGAGAGGGATTGTTTTAAATTGCAATAATGTAATACCATAATGATCCCCTAGATGTATCTTGTGATTTATGTGTGTGTATATAGATGGCAGCGCTCCAGAGACAGGTGTTTGACTTCCTGGGCTACCAGTGGGCTCCTATCCTGGCCAACTTCCTCCATATCATGGCCGTCATACTGGGGATCTTTGGAACAGTGCAGTTCAGATCCCGCTACCTCATACTGGTGAGACACATGCATATATATATATATATACACACACACACACACACACACACACACACACACACACACACAAAAGAGGTCAACCGACTATGATTTTTCAACGGCAATATTGATTATTGGAGGACCCCAAAAAAGCCGATACTGATTAATCAGCCGATTTTTATATATAACATGAGTCTTCAATATTCCCAGTTAAGAAGTTTTAGGTTGTAGTTATTATAGGACTATTTCTCTCTATACTGTTTGTATTTTATGTACCTTTTGTCTATTGGATGTTCTTATAGGTACTTTAGTATTACCAGCCTAATCTCGGGAGTTGATAGGCCTGAAGTCATAAACAGCGCTGTGCATCCCAGCATTGCTAAGAGCTGCTGTTTGAATGAATGCTTACGAGCCTGCTGCTACCTACCACCGCTCAGTCAGACTGCTCTATCAAATATAAATTCATATACTTAATTATAATATAATAAACACACAGAAATATGAGCTTTTTGTCATTAATATGGTCAAATCTGGGAACTATAATTTCGGAAACAAAACATTTATTCTTTCAGTGAAATACGTAACCGTTCTGTATTTTATCTAACGGGTGGCATCCATAAGTCTAAGTTATTCCTGTTACGTTGCACAACCTTCAATGTTATGTCATAATTATGTACAATTCTGGCAAATTAATTGGGGTCTTTGTTAGGAAGAACAACTTCTAATACACACACACACACACACCCTAACCCCTCTTTGTCTCTGTGTATATCAGTATGCGGTGTGGTTGGTGCTGTGGGTAGGATGGAACTCCTTCATCATCTGTTTCTACCTTGAGGTGGGACACTTGTCTCAGGTAAGAGATGTGTGTGTGTGTGTGTGTTTATCATGTATTTGTGTTTTATAACGTGTTTGTAATTGTCACATGTGCTTATTACAGCAGGTACCTTACACTTAAATGTTTACTGTTTACTTACAAGCCCTTAACCATTAACCAACAATGCAGTTTTAAGAAGAAGAAAGGGTGTTAAAGTATTTACTAAGAGAGGGGGGGGGGGGTGTAATAACAATAATACAAAAATAATTAAGGAGCAACAAAAAAAGTGACAGTAGCGAGGCTATACAGGGGGTACTGGGTAGCCATTTGATTAGCTGTTCAGGAGTCTTATGTCTTGGGGGTAGAAGCTCTCCAAGAAGCCTTTTGGACCTAGACTTGGCGCTCCGTTACCGTTTGCTGTAAGGTAGCAGAGAGAACAGTCTCTATGATTAGGGTGGCTGGAGTCTTTGGCAATTTTTAGAGCGTTCCTCCGATTTGCACTAACATATGTAGCGCCTTGCGGTCGGAGGCCGAGCAGTTGCCATACCAGGCGGTGATGCAGCCAGTTCTCGACGGTGCAGCTGTAGATCTTTTTGAGGATCTGAAGAGCCATGCAAATTGTTTTGAGTCTCCTGAGGGGGAATAGGCATTGCCGTACCCTCTCCACGACTGTCTTGGTGTGTTTGGACCATGTTAGTTTTTTGGTGATGTGGACACCAAGGAACTTGAAGCTCTCAACTTGCTCCACGTTGATGAGAATGGGGACGTGCTCGGTCCTCCTTTTCCTGTAGTCCACAATAATCTCCTTGGTCTTGGTTACATTGAGGGAGAGGTTGTTATTCTGGCACCACCCTGCCAGGTCTCTGACCTCCTCCCTATAGGCTGTCTGATCGTTGTCCGTGATCAGGCCTACCACTGTTGTCGTCAGGAAACTTAATGATGGTTTTGGAGTCGTGCTTGCACAGTCGTCCGGGAACAACTGATGCGCTCGTGCATGCTTCAGTGTTGCTTGCCTTCGAAGCGAGCATAGAAGTTATTTAGCTCGTCTGGTAGGCTTGTGTCACTGGGCAGCTCGCTGCTGTGCTTCCCTTTTTGTAGTGTGATTTACAACATGTTAATAATGTGTGTTTCTGTATGGATGTGTTCATAACATGTTTTTTGTCATGTGTGTGTGTGTGTGTGTGTGTGTGTAGGACAGGGACATCCTGATGACGTTCAACACGTCGCTGCATCGGTCCTGGTGGATGGAGCACGGCCCTGGTTGCCTAGTAACGCCGGTGTTGGACTCCCGCATCGCCCCCGACGACCACCATGTCATCACCGTCTCTGGCTGTCTCCTTGACTACCAGTACATTGAGGTGCTGAGTGCCGCGATACAGGTTCTACTGGCTGTAAGTAACACACCAGGGTTTCCCTTTAGGAAAATGTGGCGCCGGCCGATTGACCAGCAACGTTTTAATTTACAGGACATTTTGAGAAATGTACCGTACCCATATGGCGTCCACCCCACATTGCTCAGAATGACAGAAAATTACATTTAGATTATGGTAATTTATCTTAAATTACCAGTTGAAAAATAAAAAATAGTAAAAAGAAATTACTCGTAGCCATCAAACTTTTTCATGCGATTGCATTTAGAATTGTTGTGGAATTATTAACCTAAAGACCGATTTTAATTTATTTATTAAGAATGACCGGGCAAATGTCTGTATTTCCATCACTTCGTATTTCTATCAATGAACAGGTTAAAAAGCATTACTTTGTAATGGGATATTTTTTTTAAATTCTCCTGGCTGTCTGGTGCCAATTTTATTTATCAGCTTTTCAGAACTTTTTAAAAATGTTTATTGGCCTGAAGTTGGCTATTATTGACTAACGGAAACCCTGACACACACACACACACACACACAACATGATCCTAACCTTAACCTCTTTGTCTCTCCCTTAGCTCTTTGGCTTTGTGTATGCCTGCTATGTGAGCAAAGTCTTCCAGGATGACGAGGATAGCTGTGAGTGTTGCGTCTGTCTGAGTGATCCATTTATCTCGTTATTCTGTCTGTCTGTTCTGTCTGGGTGTTCTGTCTGTTCTGTCTGGGTGTTCTGTCTGTCCCGTCTGGGTGTTCTGTCTGTCCCGTCTGGGTGTTCTGTCTGTCCCGTCTGGGTGTTCCGCCTCTCTGTCCCCTCTGGGCGTTCCGCCTGTCTGTCTCTCTGTCCCGTCTGTCTGTTCCGTCTGGGTGTTCCGTCTGTCCCGTCTGGGTGTTCTGTCTGTCCCGTCTGGGTGTTCTATCTGTCCCGTCTGGGTGTTCTGTCTGTCCCGTCTGGGTGTTCTGTCTGTCCCGTCTGGGTGTTCTGTCTGTCCCGTCTGGGTGTTCTGTCTGTCCCGTCTGGGTGTTCTGTCTGTCCCGTCTGGGTGTTCTGTCTGTCCCGTCTGGGTGTTCTGTCTGTCCTGTCTGGGTGTTCTGTCTGTCCCGTCTGGGTGTTCCGCCTCTCTGTCCCCTCTGGGCGTCCCGCCTGTCTGTCCCGTCTGTCTGTCCCGTCTGCGTGTTCCGTCTGTCTGGGTGTTCTATCTGTCTGCGTGTTCCGTCTGTCTGTCTGGGTGTTCTGTCTGTCTGTCTGGGTGTTCCGTCTGTCTGTCTGGGTGTTCCGTCTGTCTGTCTGGGTGTTCTGTCTGTCCCGTCTGGGTGTTCCGTCTGTCTGTCCCGTCTGGGTGTTCCGTCTGTCTGTCCCGTCTGGGTGTTCCGTCTGTCTGTCCCGTCTGGGTGTTCCGTCTGTCTGTTCCGTCTGTCTGTTCCGTCTGTCTGTTCCGTCTGTCTGTCCCGTCTGGGTGTTCCGTCTGTCTGTCCCGTCTGGGTGTTCCGTCTGTCTGTCCCGTCTGGGTGTTCCGTCTGTCTGTCCCGTCTGGGTGTTCCGTCTGTCTGTCCCGTCTGGGTGTTCCGTCTGTCTGTCCCGTCTGGGTGTTCTGTCTGTCCCGTCTGGGTGTTCTGTCTGTCCCGTCTGGGTGTTCTGTCTGTCCCGTCTGGGTGTTCTGTCTGTCCCGTCTGGGTGTTCTGTCTGTCCCGTCTGGGTGTTCTGTCTGTCCCGTCTGGGCGTCCCGCCTGTCTGTCCCGTCTGTCTGTCCCGTCTGCGTGTTCCATCTGTCTGTCTGGGTGTTCTATCTGTCTGCGTGTTCCGTCTGTCTGTCTGGGTGTTCCGTCTGTCTGTCTGCGTGTTCCGTCTGTCTGTCTGGGTGTTCTGTCTGTCTGGGTGTTCTGTCTGTCTGTCTGGGTGTTCTGTCTGTCCCGTCTGGGTGTTCCGTCTGTCTGTCCCGTCTGGGTGTTCCGTCTGTCTGTCCCGTCTGGGTGTTCCGTCTGTCTGTCCCGTCTGGGTGTTCCGTCTGTCTTCCCCGTCTGGGTGTTCCGTCTGTCTTCCCCGTCTGGGTGTTCCGTCTGTCTTCCCCGTCTGGGTGTTCTGTCTGGGTGTTCCGTCTGGGTGTTCTGTCTGTCTGTTCCGTCTGTCTGTTCCTTCTGGGTGTTCCATCTGCCTCTGATCTCTTTCTCTCTCTCAGTCGATTTCATTGGTGGCTTTGAATCCTATGGTTACCAGCCTCCTCAGAAGACCTCACACCTCCAACTGCAGCCCCTCTACACGTAGGTAACCTCTAACGTTTCAACCTTAACCTCACGGTGACCCCTTGTCCTAGTCCTTCCATTCCGCAACGGTTCAGAACAGCTAGTGCACATATGACATTTTGGGACGTTTTTGTTCTAATTGGTCTTCAGCAAAGGTTTTTTTGGCTGTTCGTGCACACAAGCCGAAGTTTACACACCTTTTTCCTGATTGGCCAACAGTAGGGATTCTCAGTGTTTGTTGTCATTCAACAAATGACATTGTTTTCATGCACATTTTTACCTTGACAAATACTGCACCAAACATCTCAGTTAGATGTAAAATTGCGCAACTAAGATCTCCTTGACAAAAACGTAAAAATGTATGACAGATTTGTGTTAGATTAATTCAGACTATTTTGAGGAAGTGTGTACTGGCTACGGTGTCTCAAGATGGACAAACGTCTTTTAAGGGAGTATGCGAGCACTCGTTTAGCCGAGTTCGGCGGAAGGCTTTAACAAAATATATATTATTTATTGTGTGACCTACTTTCTAATTGGACTGTATGATATGTCTCTCTCATCTCTGTCTCTCTCTCATCTCTGTCTGTCTCTCTCTCATCTCTGTCTGTCTCTCTCTCATCTCTGTCTGTCTCTCTCTCATCTCTGTCTGTCTCTCTCTCATCTCTGTCTGTCTCTCTCTCATCTCTGTCTCTCTCAGGGCCGGGTAGGGGAAGGAGGCGCCCCCATCAGACCACACCTCAGCGGTGAAGCTGTCGCCTTGGGAACAGAGCACTCACTCTGCGTGTCACAGTACAACTGAAAGATGGACTCACCTGTGTGTGTATGTGAGACCGTGTATGTGTATGGTAATCGAGGGTAGACTTGACTGATACCCCTGAGGTGAATGTACAGAGGACAGGGTGGAACCAGCCACCGGGGGGGGGGGGGGGGGGGGGGACACTGGGGGGGGGGACACTGGGCGTGGTCACTTGTTAATGGTCACGGAGGATATTGAGAGGACACTCTGAACCTGCTGGCTCTTTGCACTCCTAGGACCCTGTGTGTGTGTAGTTCTAAAGGACTAGCTGAATGACCTCTGAACTATTGTGGGAGGGGCCTCAAGTCACATGGGGCACGGCTCTTCCATGTTTTCATTTTAGAATGTGAGGTCATAATAGAACAGTCGTACCCCCAATCCCCAATCTTGTCCCTAATTTTGTTGTGACAGGGTGACCCTGTGTGCTCACAATCACAGCAAAAAAAGCAGAAGTGGGTTTGTCGTGATTGTGTACACTGCACCAATTTTAAGGATTGAGCTTTAGTGTCTCTGGGGAAAGATGTGGGGATTATGTGCATGTAAATATCCGGCTGATTGGTTGTTTTGTTTCTGAGGGTGGGGAGGGGGTTGCGTAGCCACGCCCCATTTACGTTTCTCCTCACCTTTTTCACGACCAAGAATCGTCCTTGATGACTTTAGAAATGCTTCCTCCCTCACACCCTACTACCTTTTCTTATGTTATTCTCCCCCCTCTACACTTCATTCACTCCTTCCTTTCTTCTGTAAAAAAAAAAATCACTGGTCTGACCCGATGATATTAATGTAAGGAATACAAGGACACTGATTTATTTTACCACCATACAATAGGTCATTGTGCATTTCCAGGTCAGAAATGTCTGGCGGAGGACAGAGAGGGAGGGAGACGGTATTTATGAAGTGGTTTCCTGGGTAAGACAGACCGCGGTGTGGTAGGAGACATTGGTGAAGGGGGTTGGTGAAATAAATAAACCGTTTCTAAATTAAATCAGTCCTATGTTTTCTACACACACACACACACACACACACACGCGCATACCTTTGGACAAATTGATGTAAGTATGAATTTAGCCTTGGTAGACAGTGCTGCATATGGTCATTTCTAGTGACACACTAGATTACATTTTTTTGTAACATGCTATGCTCTACTTTTCATTGAAGTTGAGTAATTTAGCAGACATTCTTATCCAGAGCAACTTACAGGACCAATTGGGGTTAAGTGCCTTGCTCAATGGCATATCGACAGATTTTTTTTCAAACTAGTCGGTTCGGGGATTCGGACTAGCGACCTTTTCAGTTGGTGACCCAATGCTCTTTACTTTGACCCAACCATTAGTTAACCTGTCGCTACCGCCCCTTTCACACTGGCTGTTAGTTGGTTCACAATGCACCGGTCTAGTAGAGCAGTGGTTCCTACATTTGTTTTTGGTTACTGTACCAGCAAATGATTTTTCCTCTGCCCGGAGTACCCCTTAACCTTAAGTACCCCCTCGTGTGCATTTTATCATCCAGATCCAGCCTCGTGAATACCCTCTGTGTGCTCAGGAGTCAGCATGTTGTCATGGCTGCGGCTGGACTCCATTACCATAGTTCTCTGAACATTCTGCACAGACTTTAATAGACACCTGTTATTAGGTATGGACAGAACGTTGACTGGGAATAATGAACTGTCCACACACTCCCCTAACCAGTGTTATAGACACCACTATAATCTTTATCATGAATGTATTTGAGATCATTAGTGTATTTTTGCCCGATGTGAGAGAACAACGCATGTCAACAGAGCCACACGTATGTATAACAAAGGGACTGGTGAGAGACCCTCCCCTCCCAGTTGGCGCAATGAACCGCACTCTCTCTCTCTGCTCTCCTCCGTTCCCATGATGCACCGCGTCTGCCTGTCTCTGCTCCCCTCCGAGCCGCCATGTTGTCGGAGTGAAAGCCTGGAAATCTGGATAGAGAACCGGGGCTGAAATCTTCAACCATCCGCACTCTCCGCCTGTAAGTAGCCCTCACCCGGGGGCACAGTGTGCCTCTAGCCGCCTCAAACAACACATCGCCCGATGTATTGCCTTTACCGGGCCGTAACCATAGTTGTGTGGGTTATTTTAAAAGCAGTGTTGCTTCCTCCCTCCCCTGCCGCCTCCGGTTGTTGCCGTATTCCGCTCTAGTCAGACAACTAGGGCCTTTGTTAGCTAGCTTACACCGGCATGGAGACCTGTAGAGCCCGGGAACACGGAAGACGTGCTAGTAATGGGTCACCGGTGTGTGTTACTGGTAGAGGGGGTGTCGGGGGCGAGTTGCTCTGGTCGCTGGCTTGGAGGTCTGGTATTGTTTGTTGGTAGACTTGGGTAGTTAACTACTGGAACCAGTTCCGTGGTTAACATCAATACATGCCACTTATGCTAGCTAGTGAACACTCCAGTACATGGATAATGCAATTACCTAGTTATATGTCAACCAGACAAACACACATTTACTTACGTCCATTTTCATGTCTTAATTGGCCTCGATTTGTTTAGTTAGTTGGATGGTGTGAGTTGTGCCTCGGCGACTGACTGTTATCTAGTTGACACACAAAGCTATGTTCCGTTTTTGTTGTTCTGGCCCAGGTGGACAGGACTGTAGTTCGCAGTGATAATCGATCCACAGTATTAAATAAGGATTAATCCAGTTGTGGGCAACAATGCTATTTCCGGCTGGCGAACGTGATGAGAGGAGACTGCTCGCTAACGTTACTGATTTCCGGATGTTATCAAAGAGGTTGCGTTACCCTAGTTACCCTAGCATACACCGCTGAGAAATTAATGGCTGTTTGTTTTCTGCTTGCATTGGATAACATATATTTTCAGACCCAAATACACCGGAAGTATTTGTTTGTTTTGCTTGTATGTAGTTGTCTGGATGGCAGGAGCTAGCTAGCTGGCTGGCTAACTAACATTGCCTGCAGAGGGGGGCGTGCTTGTTATGGCATAACTCTATGCATGGAGGCGAGGGTGGGTACTTATATTGGGCCTATTTCACACATGCACAGGTGTGTATTATATGCATGTAAAATTGGCAAAGTAAAAAAAAAAACTATTGCGTATCCCATCTCCCCCAGAGGCACCCAGGGTCAGCCATTTATTAATAGCGAGAAAAAATAGGATTGTGTATGTACACCTCTGAGCCATGATGGATGGATGTGTGTGTGAGGTAGAGAGACGTGTAATGCGATTTGCCATATTCATTTTCCAAATACTTTTGTGGCTTCCTGTCCATCAGAGGTTGGCAGGGGTTGAACGCTAAATAAAACAGACCACCTGGTTGTCTTGAACATTTGCTTATTGACTGAACACACCCCTTGTCTGTTGAGTGGGTGGAATCCACATCACCTGGCTGGGCCACATCCAGCAGGGCACAACGTTGTGTTAATGTTCCAGATAGAAAGGTCATGAGTAAAACTGATGTGATTTATTTTCTGCAAGTCAGAGAAGCATGTTTGCTCTGCAGAATATAGTTATTCAGAGGAGGGGGTCAATGTAAATTGTCCGGTGGCAACTTTTATGAATTGTTCAGCAGTCTGACTTGGATGTAGAAGCTGTTGAGGAGCCTTTTGGTCCTAGACTTGGCGCTCTGCTGTTGCTTGCCGTGCGGTAGCACAGAAAACAGTCTATATCTTGGGTGACTGGAGTCTCTGACAGTTTTATGGGCTTTCCTCTGACACCACCTATTATATAGGTCCTGGATTGCAGGAAGCGTGGCCCTGGTGATGTACTGGGCCGTACGCACTACACTCCGTAGCGTCTTACGGTCAGATGCCGAGCAGATGTCATATCAGTTACCATACTAGGCGGTTTGCAACCGGTCAGGATGCTCTCGATGGTGCAGCTGTAGGACCTTTTGAGGATCTGCCCTCTTCACGACTGTCTTGGTTTGTTTGGACCATGATAGATTGTTGGTGATGTGGACACCAAGGAACTTGAAACTCTCAACCCACTTCTCTACAGCCCCGTTTGACCCTCCTTTTCCTAAAGTCCGCGATCAGCTCATTTGTCTTGCTCACATTGAGGGAGAGGTTGTTCTGGCACCACACTGCCAGTTCTCTGACCTCCCTATAGGCCGTCTCATCATGGTCGGTGATCAGACCTACCACAGTTGTGTCGTCAACAAACTTAATGATGGTGTTGGAGTTGTGTATGGCCACGCAGTCGTGGGTGAACAGGGAATACAGGAGTGGACTAAGTACAAAAACAAAGCTTTGTGGGTACTATGGTGTTGAACGCTGAGCTGTAGTCGATGAACAGCATTCTCACGTAGGTGTTCCTTTTGTCCAGGTGGGAAGGGGCAGTGTGGAGTGCGATTCAGAGTGCATCATCTGTGGATCTGTTTGCAAATTAGAGTTGGCCTAGGGTATCCGGGAGGATGCTGTTGATGTGAGCCATGACCAGCCTTTCAAAGCACTTCATGGCTACTGACGTGAGTGCCACGGGTTGGTACTCATTTAGGCAGGTTACCTTCACTTCCTTGGGCACAGGGACTCTGGTGGTCTGCTTGAAACATGTAGGTATTACAGACGGTCAGGGAGAGGTTGAAAATGTCAGTGAGGACACTTGACAGTTGGTCTGCGCGTTCTTTGAGTACACGTCCTGGTAATCCGTCTGGCCTAGCGGCTTTGTGAATGTTGACCTGTTTAAAGGTTTTGTTCACATAGGCTACTGAGAGCATTCACACACATTCATCCAGAACAGCTGGTGCTCTTGTGCATGCTTCAGTGTTGCTTGCCTTGAAGTGAGCATAAAAGGCATTTAGCTCGTCTGCTCGCGTCACTGGGCAGCTCGCGTCTGGGTTTCCCTTTGTAGTCCATAATCGTTTTCAAGCCCTGCCATATCCGACGAGCGTCAGAGCCGGTGTAGTAGGATTCAATCTTAATCCTGTATTGACGCTTTGTTTGTTTGATGGTTTGTCTGAGGGCATAGCAGGATTTGTTATAAGCGTCCAGATTAGTCTTCGGCTCCTTGAAAGCGGCAGCTCTAGCCTTTAGCTCAATGCGGATGTTTCCTGTAATCCATGGTTTCTGTTTGGGATCTGTACGTACAGTCATTGTGGGGACGACGTCATCGATGCACTTATTGATTAAGCCGGTGACTGAGGTGGTATACTCCTCAATGCCATTGGATGAATCCCAGAACATTTTCCAGTCTGTTCTAGCAAACCAGTCTTGTAGTGTAGCATCTGCGTCATCTGACCACTTCCGTATTGAGCGAGTCACGGGTACTTTCTGCTTAAATTTTTGCTTGTAAGCAGGAATCCGAAGTATAGAGTAATGGTCAGATTTGCCAAATGGAGGGCGGGGGAGAGCTATGTATCCATCTCTGTGTGTGGAGTAAACGTAGTCTAGGATTTTTTTTCCCCACTGGTTGCACCGGTGACATGCTGGTAAACAATTTGGTAAAGCTGATTTAAGTTTGCCTGCATTTAAAGTCCCCGGAGACTAGGAGTGCCTCTTCTCGGTGAGGATTTTCTTCTTTTCTTATGGCCTTATAGAGTTGGTTGAGTGCGGTCTTAGTGCGATCGTTCAGTGGTGGTAAATAGACGGCTACGAATAATATGAGAACTCTCTTAGTAGATAGTGTGGTCGACAGCTTATCATAAGGTACTCTACCTCAGGCGAGAAATACCTCAAGACTTCTTCAATATTAGACATTGCGCACCAGCTGTTATTGACAAATAGACACACACCCCCACCCCTCGTCTTACCAGAGGTAGCGTCTCTGTTCTGCCGGTGCTTGGAAAATCCTGCCAGCTCTATATTGTCCGTTTCTTTGTTCAGCCACGTCTCGGTGAAACATAAGATGTTACAGTTTTTAATGTCCCGTTGGTAGGATAATCTTAATAGTTGGTCATCAATTTTATTTTCCAACGATTGCACGTTAGCAAGAAGAATGGAAGGCATTGGGAGTTTACTCGCTCGCCTCCGGATTCCCGGAAGGATCCCCGGAAGGATCCCCGGAAGGATCCCCGGAAGGATCCCCGGAAGGATCCCCGATCTGCGTCCCCTTTTCCGGTGTCTTTTCTTCACGCAAAAGGCGTGGATCTGGGCCTGTTCCAGTGAAAGCAGGATATCCTTCTCGTCCGACTCGTTAAAGGAAAACGTTTCTTCCAGTCCGCGGTGAGTAATCACTTTTCTGATGTCCAGAAGGTATTTTCTGTCATAAGATGGTAGCAGCAACATTATCTACACAATAAGTAAAACAATTTTTTTTTTTTACACAAAATTAAAATAAAATAATTTGCACATTTGTTTTGGGAGAATGTAAAACATCAGCCATGTTGTTCGTGGCCATCTTTACATTATAACTGTCAGAGACTGTGTTTCTGTCTAAACTGTAATGTAGGCCTACATATTACTTATGGTGAACTAAACCAAACCAATAGGCTGTAAGTTACACCTGAGTTCTGTTTCCTACCTACATGGCCGAGCTACCTTCACACCACACCGTCTGTAACTAGTGAAAGGTAATAGACTAGTGGTAGGCTGGGCGACATCGCCAAAATATCATAACACAAAATATTTCTTATTTGTTCGGTATTTTATGTTTTCTAAATAATAAATGGTCTAAATATGTTGTATGAACATAGAATGGCAACAAATGAATTAATAGTGGCTCTAATGGGCTTCCTGTATTCTGATTTTGTTTTACATTCAACCAAACTAGGACAAAACTGACAGTGAAGTAGACCAAATTTGTCTGAACTTTTCATTTATATATCTCCCCAAATGTTTTATTATTATTATTATTTTTTTCCCTGAGAAAAGGAATCGGGTTTTTAGTTCCATTTCATACTGTCAGTTAAGTCGAACATGGACACCACCACGCGAGTCAGTATGATGTTGATGGAATTTGACCTCCTTCTTTCCTCTGGGGCTAGGCTGTGTGGGTGTGTTTGTGACACTGTGTGGGTGTGATTCACAACATGCTGTGTATGAAGATAAAGGGACCCCCCCCCCCTCCCCTCTTTAATATGTAAGTTGGTCAGATGTTTTCATAACTCAAATGTAACTCAAATTTCTCATTAGTAGAAATATTCAGGCCTCAACCACAAATGAATCGGAACGATTGGCACGGTATAATTAGAAGGAATTAGGTGCCGATAATGTTTCCTATTCATTTGGGACAGAGGATGGTGTTGTAAACTATACATTTAGCTCCAGTACTCCAGACATTAAACCACTTAGAATATGTTGTCAGTCAAATTGCAAAAAAAAATAAAAGACACAAAAAAAAAATAAAATAAAAAAAATAAACGACAACACTAGCTGGTGGATCAAAATGTTGATTGCAGTCCCTGCAAGTCTGTGTGTGAATCCATTCTAGATTTTGTTTAAAAGGAGTGTAGTTTGAGTTGTGTGTGTGTGTGTGTGTAACTAGAGCCAGACCGATATTATCAGCCGTTACAAGACTTTTACAGATTTATTTGTATCGCCGTTTAAGTGGGGGACAGTCTTTACATGGCTGTGAGACGATCTTCCTCTGTCGCGCTTCAAACCGGACACTTATCACCCAACACATCTACGCTAGTTGGAGAGGAGAGTAACTAACTGTTACTGCTTCTACGGTGAGTAGATACAAGCTTGCCAGCTCAATAAAGAGCCTAAAATGTTCACTGGCCGTATACTGTTAGATGAAGTGCCACGGTAGGGTGTCCTGAGGTGAAGTGCCACAGTAGGGTGTCCTGAGGTGAAGCGCCACGCTAGGGTGTCCTGAGGTGAAGCGCCACGCTAGGGTGTCCTGAGGTGAAGCGCCACGCTAGGGTGTCCTGAGGTGAAGCGCCACGCTAGGGTGTCCTGAGGTGAAGCGCCACGCTAGGGTGTCCTGAGGTGAAGCGCCACGCTAGGGTGTCCTGAGGTGAAGCGCCACGCTAGGGTGTCCTGAGGTGAAGCGCCACGCTAGGGTGTCCTGAGGTGAAGCGCCACGCTAGGGTGTCCTGAGGTGAAGCGCCACGCTAGGGTGTAAATGTAAAACAAGTGGCGTGCTAAGAACATCGTCATCGTCGTGGCAACGTTAATGTTACAGCCCCTTAGTGAAGCCCTCTAAATCTGGCATGTTATAATTAATCAATAAGGCCTGCGGAGGTGTGGTGTATATGGCCAATATACCATGGCTAAGAGCTGTTTTTAGTTCCACGACGCAACGCGGAGTGCCTGGACACAGCCCTTAGCCATGGTATATTGGCCATATACCACAAACCCCTGAGGTGCCTTATTGCTATTATAAACTGGTTACCAATGTAATTAGAGTTGTAAAAAGAAATGTTTTGTCATACCTGTGGAATACGATATACATTAAAGGCTGGAACCAACCAGTTTTTATAATTGCTCTTTGCGAAGGGTATTTATTCCTCAAGCTCTGACTCTGTCATTCAGATGTTTTCAGAGACACTAAGAAAACACAACATAGCACTTCGTTGCTAAGTTTCAATATATGGGTTGTCAAGGACTGGTTCGGATGTACATTTACCACCCCTATCGAGCCAGCAGTGGGAGAGTACTTGACTCCATTCACTGAGGGTTATTGCTATCCGGGATCCTTGGGACATCTACACCTGAAAGTGGAACTGACAGTGTTTTAACTACTTTGCAGATATGAAACAAACAGACAGTCATATCAGTGAAAAAAATTAAATTCCCAGTTTATGCTACAAAACCAATGATTTTTTAAATTTATTTAAAACATTTTTTTTACGGACAACCAGGGGCATACTCCAACACTCAGACATAATTTACAAACAAAGAATTGGTGTGTAGTGAGTCCACCAGATCAGAGGCAGTAGGGATGACCGGAGTGAAATGGAACATTCTCATGCTCTGATGGGTTTTTGATAACAGGGGGGTGTGCGCAGTGGATGCGGTCTCAGAGTTCTGTGCTCTTAGCTCTTTTGCTGACAGTTCTTCTCGGTGTATCATACTCAATGCAAACTAATTACAAAAATCACTGAAGTTGGAGACATATCTCCCTCTACTAACTTTAAGCGTCAGCTGTCAGGGCAGCTTACCGATCGCTGCAGCTGTACACAGCCCATCTGTAAATAGCCCATCCAACCAACTACCTACCTCGTTCCCATATTTGTTATGTTTTTTCTGCTCTTTTTCACACCAGTATATCCACTTGCACATCCTCATCTGCACATCACTGCTGGTCATTGTCATTACTTCGCCACTATTGGCCTTATTTATTGCCTTACCTCATTCATTTGCACACACTGTATACAGAATTTTCTATTGTGTTATTGACTGTACGTTTGTTTGTGTAGCTGTGTTGTTTTTTTGTCACACTGCTTTGCTTTATCTTGGCCAGGTCACAGTTGTAAATGAGAACTTGTTCTCAACTGGCCTACCTGGTTAAATAAAGGTGTAATATATATATATATATCTATATATATATATTTTAATGCGTCCGTATGGCTGAGGGCGACTCATTCATAACTAGAGTGCAGAGGCCTGCCTGCCGCCCCGCCATAGATAGGACCCCATCTGTGCAAAGCCCCATCACTCAATCCCATATGGAATCTGTTTTTTGTCAATATACAGTGGGGCAAAAAAGTATTTAGTCAGCCACCAATTGTGCAAGTTCTCCCACTTAAAAAGATGAGAGAGGCCTGTAATCGTAAGAAGCATTGTGGACAGGTGTATTTTATACTGATAAGTTCAAACAGGTGCCATTAATACAGGTAACGAGTGGAGGACAGAGGAGCCTCTTAAAGAAGTTGTTACAGGTCTGTGAGAGCCAGAAATCTTGCTTGTTTGTAGGTGACCAAATACTTATTTTCCACCATAATTTGCAAATAAATTCATTGAAAATCCTACAATGTGATTTTCTGGATTTTTTTTTCTCATTTTGTCTGTCATAGTTGAAGTGTACCTATGATGAAAATTACAGGCCTCTCTCATCTTTTAAAGTGGGAGAACTTGCACAATTGGTGGCTGACTAAATACTTTTCCCCCCCACTGTGTGTGTGTGTGTGTATGTAGATATATATATATATATATATTATATATATATATATATATATATTATATATATATATATATATATATATATATTATATATATATTATATATATATTATATATATATATATATTATATATATATATAAATAAACATAGATAGATATAGATAGAAATTGGATTTTGAAAGATTGAAATAGGCTTTCGCTTGTACAGTGTCTCAAACATCACTAACCAAATGCGGAATTGGCCAATTGGCGTGTTCAGTGGCTCTTTAAGAAATATGCTTTCGGAGTATATTTAGAGGGCTGTTTTAAGCACAGTCCACGATGTCATGATATTTTTGTTCAGCTACAATAATAAAAAATATTGTCAGATATATCGGTTATGTGTGAATATTTCAACTAACGGTGTGTGTCTCTTCCTCAGGCCGTGGTGGAATGAGCAGCGTGTGTGTGTTGAAGGGTAAAGCAGTGCTCTGGCAGGACTCGTTCAGCCCCCACCTCAGAACCTCAACTCCCAGCATGCCGGTGGTGCTGAGCAGCGGAGGACACGCCCCCCCGGCCGGACAGACCCCACATGCCCCGCCACCAAGCCAGCAGGTAAGGGATGGAGACCAGGGCATAAAATTAACACCTGCCAAATGCAGGTATTCTAAAATAATGATAATATTCTGAGTGGCTGGTAGGTTTTTAAATCTATGTCAGACTGCAGTACACGTCACACAGACTGACAGATGTTCAGAGATGTTAGCTGTGTGTGTTCTGCAGGGCGTGGCGGGTACGGGGCGCTCTCAGGATGATGCCATGGTGAATTACTGCTTCCAGCGGCAGCACGGAGAGCAGCCTGGCAAACACCGCTGGCCCACTGGGGAGAATATCCACGACAGCCAGGTACTGGTGTAAAATCAGAAAAATGGTCTAGGTTTTGAGTTTATGGGCCTACTCTTTACTGACAGTCTCTCTGAGTGTAATCTTGCCCCTCTTGCTGTAGTGTAGGGATGTTATTCTAATCGGGTCTCCCTCTGCAGGTATTATTCTAACCTGGTCTCTCTCTGTCTGTAGTGTAGGGGTGTTATTCTAACCTGGTCTCCCTCTGTAGGTATTATTCTAACCTGGTCTCTCTCTGTCTGTAGTGTAGGGGTGTTATTCTAACCTGGTCTCCCTCTGTAGGTGTTATTCTAACCTGGTCTCTCTGTAGGTGTAGTGTAGGGGTGTTATTCTAACCTGGTCTCTCTGTCTGTAGTGTAGGGGTGTTATTCTAACCTGGTCTCTGTCTGTAGTGTAGGGGTGTTATTCTAACCTGGTCTCTGTCTGTAGTGTAGGGGTGTTATTCTAACCTGGTCTCTCTCTGTCTGTAGTGTAGGGGTGTTATTCTAACCTGGTCTCTCTCTGTAGGTGTTATTCTAACCTGGTCTCTCTGTCTGTAGTGTAGGGGTGTTATTCTAACCTGGTCTCTCTGTAGGTGTTATTCTAACCTGGTCTCTCTGTCTGTAGTGTAGGGGTGTTATTCTAACCTGGTCTCTCTCTGTAGGTGAAGTGTAGGGGTGTTATTCTAACCTGGTCTCTCTCTGTAGTGTAGGGGTGTTATTCTAACCTGGTCTCTCTGTAGTGTAGGGGTGTTATTCTAACCTGGTCTCTCTGTAGGTGTAGTGTAGGGGTGTTATCTTAACCTGGTCTCTCCCTGTAGGTGTAGTGTAGGGGTGTTATTCTAACCTGGTCTCTCTGTAGGTGTAGTGTAGGGGTGTTATTCTAACCTGGTCTCTCTTTCTGTAGTGTAGGGGTGTTATTCTAACCTGGTCTCTCTCTGTAGGTGTTATTCTAACCTGGTCTCTCTCTGTAGGTGTTATTCTAACCTGGTCTCTCTGTAGGTGTAGTGTAGGGATGTTATTCTAACCTGGTCTCTCTGTCTGTAGTGTAGGGGTGTTATTCTAATCGGGTCTCCCTCTGTAGGTGTTATTCTAACCTGGTCTCTCTGTCTGTAGTGTAGGGGTGTTATTCTAACCTGGTCTCTCTGTAGGTGTAGTGTAGGGGTGTTATTCTAACCTGGTCTCTCTTTCTGTAGTGTAGGGGTGTTATTATAACCTGGTCTCTCTCTGTAGGTGTTATTCTAACCTGGTCTCTCTCTGTAGGTGTTATTCTAACCTGGTCTCTCTTTCTGTAGTGTAGGGGTGTTATTATAACCTGGTCTCTCTGTGGGTGTAGTGTAGGAGTGTTATTCTAACCTGGTCTCTCTGTGGGTGTTATTCTAACCTGGTCTCTTTCTGTAGGTGTTATTCTAACCTGGTCTCTCTGTAGGTGTTATTCTAAACTGGTCTCTCTGTAGGTGTTATTCTAAACTGGTCTCTCTGTAGGTGTAGTGTAGGGGTGTTATTCTAACCTGGTCTCTCCCTGTAGGTGTAGTGTAGGGGTGTTATTCTAACCTGGTCTCTCCCTGTAGGTGTAGTGTAGGGGTGTTTTTATAACCTGGTCTCTCTCTGTAGGTGTTATTCTAAACTGGTCTCTCTGTAGGTGTAGTGTAGGGGTGTTATTCTAACCTGGTCTCTCTGTAGGTGTAGTGTAGGGGTGTTATTCTAACCTGTAGGTGTAGTGTAGGGGTGTTATTCTAACCTGGTCTCTCCCTGTAGGTGTAGTGTAGGGGTGTTATTATAACCTAGTCTCCCTGTAGGTGTAGTGTAGGGGTGTTATTCTAACCTGGTCTCGCTGTAGGTGTAGTGTAGGGGTGTTATTCTAACCTGGTCTCTCTGTAGGTGTTATTCTAACCTGGTCTCTCTGTCTGTAGCGTAGGGGTGTTATTCTAACCTGGTCTCTCTTTCTGTAGTGTAGGGGTGTTATTATAACCTGGTCTCTCTCTGTAGGTGTTATTCTAACCTGGTCTCTCTCTGTAGGTGTTATTCTAACCTGGTTTCTCTGTCTGTTGTGTAGGGGTGTTATTCTAACCTGGTCTCTCTGTAGGTGTAGTGTAGGGGTGTTATTCTAACCTGGTCTCTCTGTCTGTAGTGTAGGGGTGTTATTCTAACCTGGTCTCTCTGTAGGTGTTATTCTAACCTGTTCTGTCTGTAGTGTAGGGGTGTTATTCTAACCTGGTCTCTCTGTGGGTGTTATTCTAACCTGGTCTCTCTCTAGGTGTTATTCTAACCTGGTCTCTCTGTCTGTAGTGTAGGGGTGTTATTCTAACCTGGTCTCTCTCTGTAGGTGTTATTCTAACCTGGTCTCTCTGTAGGTGTTATTCTAAACTGGTCTCTCTGTAGGTGTAGTGTAGGGGTGTTATTCTAACCTTGTCTCTCTGTAGGTGTAGTGTAGGGGTGTTATTCTAACCTGGTCTCTCCCTGTAGGTGTAGTGTAGGGATGTTATTATAACCTGGTCTCCCTGTAGTTGTAGTTTAGGGGTGTTATTCTAACCTGGTCTCTCTGTAGGTGTAGTGTAGGGGTGTTATTCTAACCTGGTCTCTCTCTGTAGGTGTTATTCTAACCTGGTCTCTCTCTGTAGGTGTTATTCTAACCTGGTCCCTCTCTGTAGGTGTTATTCTAACCTGGTCTCTCTCTGTAGGTGTTATTCTAACCTGGTCTCTCTGTCTGTAGTGTAGGGGTGTTATTCTAACCTGGTCTCTCTGTAGGTGTAGTGTAGGGGTGTTTTTCTAACCTGGTCTCTCTGTAGGTGTTATTCTAACCTGGTCTGTCTGTAGTGTAGGGGTGTTATTCTAACCTGGTCTCTCTGTAGGTGTAGTGTAGGGGTGTTATTCTAACCTGGTCTCTCTGTCTGTAGTGTAGGGGTGTTATTCTAACCTGGTCTCTCTGTAGGTGTTATTCTAACCTGGTCTCTCTGTCTGTAGTGTAGGGGTGTTATTCTAACCTGGTCTCTCTCTGTAGGTGTTATTCTAACCTGGTCTCTCTCTGTAGGTGTTATTCTAACCTGGTCTCTCTCTGTAGGTGTTATTCTAACCTGGTTTCTCTGTCTGTTGTGTAGGGGTGTTATTCTAACCTGGTCTCTCTGTAGGTGTAGTGTAGGGGTGTTATTCTAACCTGGTCTCTCTGTCTGTAGTGTAGGGGTGTTATTCTAACCTGGTCTCTCTGTAGGTGTTATTCTAACCTGTTCTGTCTGTAGTGTAGGGGTGTTATTCTAACCTGGTCTCTCTCTAGGTGTAGTGTAGGGGTGTTATTCTAACCTGGTCTCTCTGTCTGTAGTGTAGGGGTGTTATTCTAACCTGGTCTCTCTGTCTGTAGTGTATGGGTGTTATTCTAACCTGGTCTTTCTGTAGGTGTTATTCTAACCTGGTCTCTCTGTCTGTAGTGTAGGGGTGTTATTCTAACCTGGTCTCTCTGTAGGTGTAGTGTAGGGGTGTTATTCTAACCTGGTCTCTCTGTCTGTAGTGTAGGGGTGTTATTCTAACCTGGTCTCTCTGTAGGTGTTATTCTAACCTGGTCTCTCTGTCTGTAGTGTAGGGGTGTTATTCTAACCTGGTCTCACTGTAGGTGTTATTCTAACCTGGTCTCTCTCTGTAGGTGTTATTCTAACCTGGTCTCTCTGTAGGTGTTATTCTAACTTGGTATCTCTGTAGGTGTAGTGTAGGGGTGTTATTCTAACCTGGTCTCTCTGTCTGTAGTGTAGGGGTGTTATTCTAACCTGGTCTCTGTCTGTAGTGTAGGGGTGTTTTTCTAACCTGGTCTCTCTGTAGGTGTAGTGTAGGGGTGTTATTCTAACCTGCTCTCTGTCTGTAGTGTAGGGGTGTTATTCTAACCTGGTCTCTCTGTCTGTAGTGTAGGGGTGTGATTCTAACCTGGTCTCTCTCTGTAGGTGTTATTCTAACCTGGTCTCTCTCTGTAGGTGTTATTCTAACCTGGTCTCTCTGTCTGTAGTGTAGGGGTGTTATTCTAACCTGGTCTCTCTGTAGGTGTAGTGTAGGGGTGTTATTCTAACCTGGTCTCTCTGTAGGTGTTATTCTAACCTGGTCTGTCTGTAGTGTAGGGGTGTTATTCTAACCTGGTCTCTCTGTAGGTGTAGTGTAGGGGTGTTATTCTAACCTGGTCTCTCTGTCTGTAGTGTAGGGGTGTTATTCTAACCTGGTCTCTCTGTAGGTGTTATTCTAACCTGGTCTCTCTGTCTGTAGTGTAGGGGTGTTATTCTACCCTGGTCTCTCTCTGTAGGTGTTATTCTAACCTGGTCTCTCTCTGTAGGTGTTATTCTAACCTGGTCTCTCTCTGTAGGTGTTATTCTAACCTGGTCTCTCTGTCTGTAGTGTAGGGGTGTTATTCTAACCTGGTCTCTCTGTAGGTGTAGTGTAGGGGTGTTATTCTAACCTGGTCTCTCTGTCTGTAGTGTAGGGGTGTTATTCTAACCTAGTCTCTCTGTAGGTGTTATTCTAACCTGTTCTGTCTGTAGTGTAGGGGTGTTATTCTAACCTGGTCTCTCTCTAGGTGTAGTGTAGGGGTGTTATTCTAACCTGGTCTCTCTGTCTGTAGTGTAGGGGTGTTATTCTAACCTGGTCTCTCTGTAGGTGTTATTCTAACCTGGTCTCTCTGTCTGTAGTGTATGGGTGTTATTCTAACCTGGTCTCTCTGTAGGTGTTATTCTAACCTGGTCTCTCTGTCTGTAGTGTAGGGGTGTTATTCTAACCTGGTCTCTCTGTAGGTGTAGTGTAGGGGTGTTATTCTAACCTGGTCTCTCTGTCTGTAGTGTAGGGGTGTTATTCTAACCTGGTCTCTCTGTAGGTGTTATTCTAACCTGGTCTCTCTGTAGGTGTTATTCTAACCTGGACTCTCTGTAGGTGTTATTCTAAACTGGTCTCTCTGTAGGTGTAGTGTAGGGGTGTTATTCTAACCTGGTCTCTCTGTGGGTGTTATTCTAACCTGGTCTCTCTCTGTAGGTGTTATTCTAACCTGGTCTCTCTGTCTGTAGTGTAGGGGTGTTATTCTAACCTGGTCTCTCTCTGTAGGTGTTATTCTAACCTGGTCTCTCTGTAGGTGTTATTCTAAACTGGTCTCTCTGTAGGTGTAGTGTAGGGGTGTTATTCTAACCTTGTCTCTCTGTAGGTGTAGTGTAGGGGTGTTATTCTAACCTGGTCTCTCCCTGTAGGTGTAGTGTAGGGATGTTATTATAACCTGGTCTCCCTGTAGTTGTAGTTTAGGGGTGTTATTCTAACCTGGTCTCTCTGTAGGTGTAGTGTAGGGGTGTTATTCTAACCTGGTCTCTCTCTGTAGGTGTTATTCTAACCTGGTCCCTCTCTGTAGGTGTTATTCTAACCTGGTCTCTCTCTGTAGGTGTTATTCTAACCTGGTCTCTCTGTCTGTAGTGTAGGGGTGTTATTCTAACCTGGTCTCTCTGTAGGTGTAGTGTAGGGGTGTTATTCTAACCTGGTCTCTCTGTAGGTGTTATTCTAACCTGGTCTGTCTGTAGTGTAGGGGTGTTATTCTAACCTGGTCTCTCTGTAGGTGTAGTGTAGGGGTGTTATTCTAACCTGGTCTCACTGTAGGTGTTATTCTAACCTGGTCTCTCTCTGTAGGTGTTATTCTAACCTGGTCTCTCTGTAGGTGTTATTCTAACTTGGTATCTCTGTAGGTGTAGTGTAGGGGTGTTATTCTAACCTGGTCTCTCTGTCTGTAGTGTAGGGGTGTTATTCTAACCTGGTCTCTGTCTGTAGTGTAGGGGTGTTTTTCTAACCTGGTCTCTCTGTAGGTGTAGTGTAGGGGTGTTATTCTAACCTGCTCTCTGTCTGTAGTGTAGGGGTGTTATTCTAACCTGGTCTCTCTGTCTGTAGTGTAGGGGTGTTAATCTAACCTGGTCTCTTTGTCTGTAGTGTAGGGGTGTTATTCTAACCTGGTCTCTCTCTGTAGGTGTTATTCTAACCTGGTCTCTCTCTGTAGGTGTTATTCTAACCTGGTCTCTCTCTGTAGGTGTTATTCTAACCTGGTCTCTCTCTGTAGGTGTTATTCTAACCTGGTCTCTCTGTGTCTAGTGTAGGGGTGTTATTCTAACCTGGTCTCTCTGTCTGTAGTGTAGGGGTGTTATTCTAACCTGGTCTCTCTGTAGGTGTTATTCTAACCTGGTCTGTCTGTAGGTGTAGTGTAGGGGTGTTATTCTAACCTGGTCTCTCTGTCTGTAGTGTAGGGGTGTTATTCTAACCTGGTCTCTCTGTAGGTGTTATTCTAACCTGGTCTCTCTGTCTGTAGTGTAGGGGTGTTATTCTAACCTGGTCTCTCTGTAGGTGTTATTCTAACCCGGTTCTCTCTGTCTGTAGTGTAGGGGTGTTATTCTAACCTGGTCTCTCTGTAGGTGTAGTGTAGGGGTGTTATTCTAACCTGGTCTCTCTGTCTGTAGTGTAGGGGTGTTATTCTAACCTGGTCTCTCTGTAGGTGTTATTCTAACCTGGTCTCTCTGTCTGTAGTGTAGGGGTGTTATTCTAACCTGGTCTCACTGTAGGTGTTATTCTAACCTGGTCTCTCTCTGTAGGTGTTATTCTAACCTGGTCTCTCTGTAGGTGTTATTCTAACTTGGTATCTCTGTAGGTGTAGTGTAGGGGTGTTATTCTAACCTGGTCTCTCTGTAGGTGTAGTGTAGGGGTGTTATTCTAACCTGGTCTCTGTCTGTAGTGTAGGGGTGTTTTTCTAACCTGGTCTCTCTGTAGGTGTAGTGTAGGGGTGTTATTCTAACCTGCTCTCTGTCTGTAGTGTAGGGGTGTTATTCTAACCTGGTCTCTCTGTCTGTAGTGTAGGGGTGTTATTCTAACCTGGTCTCTCTCTGTAGGTGTTATTCTAACCTGGTCTCTCTCTGTAGGTGTTATTCTAACCTGGTCTCTCTCTGTAGGTGTTATTCTAACCTGGTCTCTCTCTGTAGGTGTTATTCTAACCTGGTCTCTCTCTGTAGGTGTTATTCTAACCTGGTCTCTCTGTGTCTGTAGTGTAGGGGTGTTATTCTAACCTGGTCTCTCTGTCTGTAGTGTAGGGGTGTTATTCTAACCTGGTCTCTCTGTAGGTGTTATTCTAACCTGGTCTCTCTGTCTGTAGTGTAGGGGTGTTATTCTAACCTGGTCTCTCTCTGTAGGTGTAGTGTAGGGGTGTTATTCTAACCTGGTCTCTCTGTAGGTGTTATTCTAACCTGGTCTCCCTGTAGGTGTAGTGTAGGGGTGTTATTCTAACCTGGTCTCTCTGTCTGTAGTGTAGGGGTGTTATTCTAACCTGGTCTCTCTGTAGGTGTTATTCTAACCTGGTCTCCCTGTAGGTGTAGTGTAGGGGTGTTATTCTAACCTGGTCTCTCTGTAGGTGTAGTGTAGGGGTGTTATTCTAACCTGGTCTCTCTTTCTGTAGTGTAGGGGGGTTATTATAACCTGGTCTCTCTCTCTCTGTAGGTGTTATTCTAACCTGGTCTCTCTTTCTGTAGTGTCATGTAGGGGTGTTATTCTAACCTGGTCTCTCTGTAGGTGTAGTGTAGGGGTGTTATTCTAACCTGGTCTCTCTGTCTGTAGTGTAGGGGTGTTGTTATAATCTGGTCTCTGTAGTGTAGTGTTGTTATAACCTGGTCTCTAGTGTGTTGTTATACCCTGGTCTCTGTAGTATTGTTATAACCTGGTCTCTGTAGTGTAGTGTCCTTATAACCTGGTCTCTGTAGGTGTAGTTATAACCTGGTCTCTGTAGTGTAGTGTTGTTATAACCTGGTCTCTAGTGTGTTGTTATAACCTGGTCTCTAGTGTGTTGTTATAACCTGGTCTCTGTAGTGTTGTTATAACCTGGTCTCTGTAGTATTGTTATAACCTGGTCTCTGTAGTATTGTTATAACCTGGTCTCTAGTGTGTTGTTATAACCTGGTCTCTAGTGTGTTGTTATAACCTGGTCTCTAGTGTGTAGTTATGACCTGGTCTCTGTAGTGTAGTGTTGTTATAACCTGGTCTCTGTAGTGTAGTGTTGTTATAACCTGGTCTCTGTAGTGTAGTGTTGTTATAACCTGGTCTCTGTAGTGTAGTGTTGTTATAACCTGGTCTCTGTAGTGTAGTGTTGTTATAACCTGGTCTCTGTAGTGGTGTTGTTATAACCTGGTCTCTGTAGTGTAGTGTTGTTATAACCTGGTCTCTGTAGTGTAGTGTTGTTATAACCTGGTCTCTAGTGTGTTGTTATAACCTGGTCTCTAGTGTGTTGTTATAACCTGGTCTCTAGTGTGTTGTTATAACCTGGTCTCTAGTGTGTTGTTATAACCTGGTCTCTAGTGTGTTGTTATAACCTGGTCTCTGTAGGTGTAGCGTTGTTATAACCTGGTCTCTAGTGTGTTATAACCTGGTCTCTAGTGTGTTATAACCTGGTCTCTAGTGTGTTGTTATAACCTGGTCTCTGTAGGTGTAGCGTTGTTATAACCTGGTCTCTGTAGTGTTGTTATAACCTGGTCGCTGTAGTGCTGTTATAACCTGGTCTCTGTAGTGTAGTTATAACCTGGTCTCTGTAGGTGTAGCGTTGTTATAACCTGGTCTCTGTAGGTGTAGTTATAACCTGGTCTCTGTAGTGTTGTTATAACCTGGTCTCTGTAGTGTAGTGTTGTTATAACCTGGTCTCTGTAGTGTAGTGTTGTTATAACCTGGTCTCTGTAGTGTAGTGTTGTTATAACCTGGTCTCTGTAGTGTAGTGTTGTTATAACCTGGTCTCTGTAGTGTAGTGTTGTTATAACCTGGTCTCTGTAGTGTAGTGTTGTTATAACCTGGTCTCTGTAGTGTAGTGTTGTTATAACCTGGTCTCTGTAGTGTAGTGTTGTTATAACCTGGTCTCTGTAGTGTAGTGTTGTTATAACCTGGTCTCTGTAGTGTAGTGTTGTTATAACCTGGTCTCTGTAGTGTAGTGTTGTTATAACCTGGTCTCTGTAGTGTAGCGTTGTTATAACCTGGTCTCTGTAGTGTAGCGTTGTTATAACCTGGTCTCTGTAGGTGTAGCGTTGTTATAACCTGGTCTCTGTAGGTGTAGTTATAACCTGGTCTCTGTAGTGTAGTGTTGTTATAACCTGGTCTCTAGTGTTATAACCTGGTCTCTCTCTTCAGGGGCGGTCGATGGATGAGCTGAACCATGATTTCCAGGCTCTGGCTCTAGAGGGGCGTGCCATGGGAGAGGTAAGGGGTCAGGGGTTACAGGTCAAGTAGATAGAGGACCATAGACATTCAGCCTACAGAAGGCCATGTGATAGTGGTAGGAAGAGCACTGTAGCCCAGAATAAAGTAACCCATAAATCCTGCTGCTATATTTAGTCATTCCGAGGAAAACGCCCTGACACTTCTTTCACTTCTCTTTCTTTCAATATTCTCTCTCTCTCTCTCTCTCTCTCTCTTTTTTTCTCTTGTTCCTCTTTCTGTTTCTCTCCTCCCTTTCTCTTTCTGTCTTTCTCCATCTCTTTCTCTCCCCTCCCCCTCTCCTTTTTACAGCAGCTTTTGACAGGTAAGAAGTTTTGGGAGAGTGACGAAGCTGGAAAAGATGGACCAAAGGGGATCTTCCTGGACCAGTGGAGGGGCAGCGCATGGGGGGCCACAGGTAAGCTCGAGAGTGAGCCCAGCCCCTGGGTTGAAACACCAATGAGTGCCCAGCCCCTGGGTTGAAACACCAATGAGTGCCCAGCCCCTGGGTTGAAACACCAATGAGTGCCCAGCCCCTGGGTTGAAACACCAATGAGTGCCCAGCCCCTGGGTTGAAACACCAATGGGTGCCCAGCCCCTGGGTTGAAACACCAATGGGTGCCCAGCCCCTGGGTTGAAACACCAATGGGTGCCCAGCCCCTGGGTTGAAACACCAATGGGTGCCCAGCCCCTGGGTTGAAACACCAATGAGTGCCCAGCCCCTGGGTTGAAACACCAATGGGTGCCCAGCCCCTGGGTTGAAACACCAATGAGTGCCCAGCCCCTGGGTTGAAACACCAATGGGTGCCCAGCCCCTGGGTTGAAACACCAATGAGTGCCCAGCCCCTGGGTTGAAACACCAATGAGTGCCCAGCCCCTGGGTTGAAACACCAATGAGTGCCCAGCCCCTGGGTTGAAACACCAATGAGTGCCCAGCCCCTGGGTTGAAACACCAATGAGTGCCCAGCCAAATGTGTACGTGTGCTTGGCAGTTTGACAATAGGTCTCTTTTTCTTTCTCCTCTACCAGACCACTTGGTGTCTCAGCCAATCATGGTGTCTCATCGGCCGGGTGGGGGTTTCCATGGCGGCGGGGAGGTGGGCGGGTCAGTGATGTCGCCGCGGTCAGAGAGCGGGGGCTTGGGAGTCAGTATGGTAGAATACGTCCTCTCCTCTTCTCCCGCCGAGAAACTGGACTCCTGCCTCCGTAAGGGACCTTTCGTAAGTAGCCTACGTTCATTTACACTCCCATCATTCAATTCATATGTCTACATAGATCATCAATGCTGACCCATCTTCACCACTGGCAACCTGGACTCCTTACGGCACTGGGTTATACTGCATACGTGGTCTCGTTTAGATCTCTCTCTCTGTCTCTTTAGATCTCTCTCTCTGTGTCTCTTTAGATCTCTCGCTCTGTGTCTCGTTAGAGCTCTCTCTCTCTGTGTCTCGTTAGATCTGTCTCATTTAGATCTCTCTCTCTCTCTCTCTCTCTCTGTCTCTTTATATCTCTCTCTCTCTCTTTATATCTCTCTATCTCTCTCTCTGTCTCTTTATATCTCTCTCTCTGTCTCTTTAGATCTCTCTCTGTCTCTTTAGATCTCTCTCTCTGTGTCTCGTTAGAGCTCTCTCTCTCTCTCTGTGTCTCGTTAGAGCTCTCTCTCTCTCTCTGTGTCTCGTTAGAGCTCTCTCTGTCTCATTTAGATCTCTCTCTCTCTGTGTCTTGTTTAGATCTCTCTGTCTCATTTAGATCTCTCTCTCTCTGTGTCTTGTTTAGATCTCTCTCTGTCTCATTTAGATCTCTCTCTGTCTCATTTAGATCTCTCTCTGTCTCATTTAGATCTCTCTCTCTGTGTCTTTAGATCTCTCATTTAGATCTCTCTCTCTGTGTCTTGTTTAGATCTCTCTCGCTCTGTCTCATTTAGATCTCTCTCTCTGTGTCTTGTTTAGATCTGTCTCTCTCTCTCTCTGTCTCTTTAGATCTCTCTCTCTGTGTCTTTAGATCTCTATCTCTGTGTCTCTTTAGATCTCTCTCTCTGTGTCTCTTTAGATCTCTCTCTCTGTGTCGCTTTAGATCTCTCTCTTGTTAAGGGAATTTTTATCAATGATGACTAATTATGTATACATTTCAATCAGGACTGACTAATCAGAATACTATTATGTTACTGTATATGTACTAATCAGAATACTATTATGTTGCTGTATATGTATGAGTTTTCTTTCTTGATCCCAGTACTGAATATAATGTGTGTGAATGTGGTCAAGAGTTAGAACAATGATTGTCTGTTCCTTGGTAGAAATGAATGAACGATATCTTCAGACTGGCTAGAATGCTTATCTACACGTGAAGACCTTGGCTCGTAAATTATATTAAATTGGTAGGGAGACGGATGTGGGAAGGCTTGAGATACAGCCTTTGTACTGGAACGGAGATGGCACGGGTTGGTGCTGAAACTAAGGACGTCATTTTCAGTTTATAACTTGTGGTAAACTGTATCGTATTCAGTACTCTTGTGAATAAACTCTGCTGATTGACTTTAAGACTGGGCTCTGTCCATTATTATAGAATAAGGGTCTTACAAATCCTTATGAATTGACAGAGTGTTAATTTTAATTGGGTGTTAAAACAGAGCAATTTAATTCCTTTAACATCTCTCTGTGTCTCGTTAGAGCTCTCTCTGTCTCGTTTAGATCTCTCTCTCTGTGTCTCGTTTAGATCTCTCTCTCTCTGTCTCTTTAGATCTCTCTCTCTCTCTGTCTCTTTAGATCTCTCTCTCTCTCTGTCTCTTTAGATCTCTCTCTCTCTCTGTCTCTTTAGATCTCTCTCTCTCTGTCTCTTTAGATCTCTCTCTCTCTCTGTCTCTTTAGATCTCTCTCTCTCTCTGTCTCTTTAGATCTCTCTCTCTCTCTGTCTCTTTAGATCTCTCTCTCTCTCTCTGTCTCTTTAGATCTCTCTCTCTCTCTCTGTCTCTTTAGATCTCTCTCTCTCTGTCTCTTTAGATCTCTCTCTCTC
>NC_143051.1:9572500-9645000 GCF_057628025.1 Oncorhynchus mykiss | reverse complement strand
CGTTCCCCTCCTCTCTCCCTCGTTCCTCCTCTCTCCCTCGTTCCTCCTCTCTCCCTCGTTCCTCCTCTCTCCCCCGTCCCTCCTCTCTCCCCCGTCCCTCCTCTCTCCCCCGTCCCTCCTCTCTCCCCCGTCCCTCCTCTCTCCCCCGTCCCTCCTCTCTCCCCCGTCCCTCCTCTCTCCCTCGTCCCTCCTCTCTCCCTCGTCCCTCCTTTCTCCCCCGTCCCTCCTTTCTCCCCCGCCCCTCCGTTCCTCTTCTCTCCCCCGCCCCTCCGTTCCTCTTCTCTCCCCCGCCCCTCCGTTCCTCTTCTCTCCCCCGCCCCTCCGTTCTCTCTCTCCCCCGTCCCTCCTCTCTCCCCCGTCCCTCCTCTCTCCCCCGTCCCTCCTCTCTCCCCCGTCCCTCCTCTCTCCCCCGTCCCTCCTCTCTCCCTCGTCCCTCCTCTCTCCCTCGTCCCTCCTTTCTCCCCCGTCCCTCCTTTCTCCCCCGCCCCTCCGTTCCTCTTCTCTCCCCCGCCCCTCCGTTCCTCTTCTCTCCCCCGCCCCTCCGTTCCTCTTCTCTCCCCCGCCCCTCCGTTCTCTCTCTCCCCCGTCCCTCCTCTCTCCCCCGTCCCTCCTCTCTCCCCCGTCCCTCCTCTCTCCCTCGTCCCTCCTCTCTCCCTCGTCCCTCCTCTCTCCCTCGTCCCTCCTCTCTCCCTCGTCCCTCCTCTCTCCCTCGTCCCTCCTTTCTCCCCCGTCCCTCCTTTCTCCCCCGCCCCTCCGTTCCTCTTCTCTCCCCCGCCCCTCCGTTCCTCTTCTCTCCCCCGCCCCTCCGTTCCTCTTCTCTCCCCCGCCCCTCCGTTCTCTCTCTCCCCCCGCCCCTCCGTTCTCTCTCTCCCCCCGCCCCTCCGTTCTCTCTCTCCCCCCCGCCCCTCCGTTCTCTCTCTCCAGTCGTCAAGGCCAGATACTGCCCGCGGGGCCAGACACTGACCTAATAGGGGGTGTAGGAGGGGAGGGTATGGTCTCCATGGGAGGTGGTGGTTGTCCCAAACCCCAAGAGGTCTTCTCTGGGGTGGAACAGGGTGTTACCATGGATACCATGCAGTCTGTGATGGAGCCGTTGCAGTTTGGCTACAACTCCCAGATGACCATGGACTCTCAGCCCACCATGGGCCTGTTCGACTACAGCAACCAACAACAGGTGTGTGTGATGACCACCATGGACCCCTCTACTACAGCAACCAGCAGAGGTGTATGTGTGTATATACTAAGTGTGTGACTGTGAGCATAACGTGTGTGTCATGTGACCTGTGTGTGTGTCATGTGACCTGTGTGTGTGTCATGTGACCGGTGTGTCATGTGACCTGTGTGTGTGTGTCATGTGACCTGTGAGTACAGTATTCAGACCCCTTGACTTTTTCAACATTTTGTTACATTACAGCCTTATTCTAATATGGGTTAAATAAATAAAAATGTAATCAATCTAAACACAATACCCCATAATGACATCACAATACCCCATAATGACATCACAATACCCCATAATGACAAATGTCATTGCAAATGTATAAAAAAAAACATACTTTATTTACATCAGTATTCAGACCCTTTGATATGAGACTTGAAATTGAGCTCAGGTGCATCCTGTTTCCATTGAGCATCCTTGAGATGTTTCTACAACTTGATTGGAGTCCACCTGTGGTAAATGGATTGGACATGATTTGGAAAGTCATACACCTGTCTATATAAGGTCCCACAGTTGACAGGTCATGTCAGAGCAAAAACCAAGACATGAGGTCGAAGGAATTATCCGTAGAGATCCGAGACAGGATGGTGTCGAGGCACAGATCTGGGGAAGGTTACCAAAAAATGTCTGCAGCATTGAAGGTCCCCAAGATCACAGTGGCCTCGATCATTGTTAATCTTATGGAGGTGATCCCTGCACAGGGATAGCTCAGCGGAATTTTCAGAGCGCCACCTATAGTACTTTACTTAGTACTCATTAAATCTCAAACTTTCATTGAAACACACATGCCAGGTACTGAATTAAAGCTACACTCGTTGTGAATCTAGCCACCAAGTCAGATTTGTAAAATGCTTTTCGGCGAAAGCATGAGAAGCTATTATCTGATAGCATGCACCCCCCAAAATACCAGCACGACACGTAAACAACAGATTTTGCGGTAGCCGGCGCTACCCAAAACGCAGAAATAAAATATAAAACATTCATTACCTTGGACGAGCTTCTTTGTTGGCACTCCTATATGTCCCATAAACATCACAATTGGGTCTTTTTCCCGATTAAATCCGTCATTGTATACCCAAAATGTAATTTGCTGAAGGCCAGTCTGATGCTGCAAAAAGTCAATTTACAAGACGCAACGTCACTTTTTAAAATTACAAAAGTCGCCTATAAACTTTTACAAATCACTTCAAACGACGTTTCTAAACCAACTTTAGGTATTAATAAACGTTAATGATGTATCAAATTGATCACGGGGCGATCTGTATTCGATAGCAGCAAGTCTGGAAAACATTGTCCATTTTTTCAGTTTCACAACATCCTGTGGTGGGTCAGAAGAAGGGAGGGGTCTATTTGTGTTGCAACCAGGGATAAATGATTCTGATATTGATAGCAATGGTGACATCGTGTGGAAGCTGTAGGCGTTTATATATTTTCTCTCGTCTTAAACAATTGATTGAATGGCGGATGAATATTTTGTTTTTGTTTTTGGTGAACAGTTTTACCAGGGATTTTTACTCCTAAACACGTTCTGTTATAGCCACAGACCCGATTTAACCAGTTTTAGAAACTTCAGAGTGTTTTCTATCCACACATACTTATCATATGCATATACTATATTCCTGGCATGAGTAGCAGGACTTTGAAATGTTGCGCGATTTTTAACAAAAAGCTGCGAAAATTCGCATCATCCATAACAGGTTTTAAATGGAAGAAGTTTGGAACCATCAAGACTCTTCCTAGATCTGGCCACAGCAGGGACTGGGAGACTAGTCAGGATCGAGGCAAAGATGAACGGAACAAAGTACAGAGAGATCCTTGATGACAACCTGCTCAGGACCTCAAACTGCGGCGGAGGTTCACCTTCCAACAGGACAATGACCCTAAGCACACAGTGAAGACAACGCAGGTGTGGCTTTGGGACAAGTCTCTGAATGTCCTTGAGTGGACCAGCCAGAGCCCTGACTTGAACCCGATCAATCATCTCTGGAGAGACTTGAAAATATCTGTGCAGCAACGCTCCCCATTCAACCTGACAGAGCTTGAGAGGATCTGCAGAGACGAATGGGAGAAACTCCCCAAATACAGGTGTGCCAAGCTTGTAGCGTCATACCCAAGAACACTCGAGGTTGTAATCGCTGCCAAAGGTGCTTCAACAAAGTACTGAATAAAGTGAATACTTATGTAAATATGATATTAGATTTTTATTTTTTCATTTTTTATGAATTGCCATTTTTCTAAACCTGTTTTTGCTTTCTCATTATGGGGTATTGTGTGTAGATTGGTGAAAAAACAACTTTCATCCATTTTAGAATAAGGCTGTAACGTGGAAAAGTCAAGGGGTCTGACTACTTTCCGAAGGCACTGTATATAATATAACCTGTGTATATAATATAACCTGTGTATAATATAACCTCTGTGTGTGTATATAATATAACCTGTGTATAATATAACCTGTGTATAATATAACCTGTGTATAATATAACCTGTGTATAATATAACCTGTGTATATAATATAACCTGTGTATATAATATAACCTGTGTATAATATAACCTGTGTATATAATATAACCTGTGTATAATATAACCTGTGTATAATATAACCTGTGTATATAATATAACCTGTGTATATAATATAACCTGTGTATAATATAACCTGTGTATATAATATAACCTGTGTATAATATAACCTGTGTATATAATATAACCTGTGTATAATATAACCTGTGTATAATATAACCTGTGTATATAATATAACCTGTGTATAATATAACCTGTGTATAATATAACCTGTATATAATATAACCTGTGTATAATATAACCTGTGTATATAATATAACCTGTGTATAATATAACCTGTGTATATAATATAACCTGTATATAATATAACCTGTGTATAATATAACCTGTGTATAATATAACCTGTGTATATAATATAACCTGTGTATATAATATAACCTGTGTATAATATAACCTGTGTATATAATATAACCTGTGTATATAATATAACCTGTGTATAATATAACCTGTGTATATAATATAACCTGTATATAATATAACCTGTGTATAATATAACCTGTATATAATATAACCTGTGTATAATATAACCTGTGTATATAATATAACCTGTGTATAATATAACCTGTGTATATAATATAACCTGTATATAATATAACCTGTGTATAATATAACCTGTGTATATAATATAACCTGTGTATAATATAACCTGTGTATAATATAACCTGTGTATATAATATAACCTGTGTATAATATAACCTGTGTATAATATAACCTGTATATAATATAACCTGTGTATAATATAACCTGTGTATATAATATAACCTGTGTATAATATAACCTGTGTATATAATATAACCTGTATATAATATAACCTGTGTATAATATAACCTGTGTATATAATATAACCTGTGTATAATATAACCTGTGTATATAATATAACCTGTGTATAATATAACCTCTGTGTGTGTATATAATATAACCTGTGTATAATATAACCTGTGTATAATATAACCTGTGTATATAATATAACCTGTGTATAATATAACCTGTGTATATAATATAACCTGTGTATAATATAACCTGTGTATATAATATAACCTGTGTATAATATAACCTGTGTATAATATAACCTGTGTATATAATATAACCTGTGTATATAATATAACCTGTGTATATAATATAACCTGTGTATATAATATAACCTGTGTATAATAGAACCTGTGTATAATATAACCTGTGTATAATATAACCTCTGTGTGTGTGTAATGTAACCTGTGTGTGTGTGTGTAATGTAACCTGTCTGTGTGTGTGTGTAATGTAACCTGTCTGTGTGTGTGTAATGTAACCTGTGTGTGTAATGTAACCTGTGTGTATAATGTAACCTGTGTGTGTAATGTAACCTGTGTGTGTAATGTAACCTGTGTGTGTGTGTGTAATGTAACCTGTGTGTGTGTAATGTAACCTGTGTGTGTAATGTAACCAGTGTGTGTAAGTGTGTGCGTGTGTGTAATGTAACCTGTGTGTAATGTAACCTGTGTGTGTGTGTGTGTAATGTAACCTGTGTGTGTGTGTAATGTAACCTGTGTGTGTAATGTAACCTGTGTGTCTAAGTGTGTGCGTGTGTGTAATGTAACCTGTGTGTGTAATGTAACCTGTGTGTAATATAACCTGTGTGTGTAATGTAACCTGTGTGTGTAATGTAACCTGTGTGTGTGTGTAATGTAACCTGTGTGTGTGTGTGTGTGTGTGTGTAATGTAACCTGTGTGTGTGTAATATAACCTGTGTGTGTAATGTAACCTGTGTGTGTAATGTAACCTGTGTGTGTAATGTAACCTGTGTGTAATGTAACCTGTGTGTGTGTGTGTGTGTGTGTAATGTAACCTGTGTGTGTGTGTGTGTGTGTGTGTGTGTGTGTGTAATGTAAGTGTGTGTGTGTGTGTAATGTAACCTGTGTGTGTGTGTGTGTAATGTAACCTGTGTGTGTGTGTGTGTAATGTAACCTGCGTGTGTAATGTAACCTGTGTGTGTAATGTAACCTGTGTGTGTGTAATGTAACCTGTGTGTGTAATGTAACCTGTGTGTGTGTAATGTAACCTGTGTGTGTGTGTGTGTAATGTAACCTGTGTGTGTGTGTAATGTAACCTGTGTGTGTAATGTAACCAGTGTGTGTAAGTGTGTGCGTGTGTGTAATGTAACCTGTGTGTGTAATGTAACCTGTGTGTAATATAACCTGTGTGTGTAATGTAACCTGTGTGTGTAATGTAACCTGTGTGTGTGTGTGTGTGTAATGTAACCTGTGTGTGTGTGTGTGTAATGTAACCTGTGTGTGTGTAATATAACCTGTGTGTGTAATGTAACCTGTGTGTGTAATGTAACCTGTGTGTGTAATGTAACCTGTGTGTAATGTAACCTGTGTGTGTGTGTGTGTGTGTGTGTGTGTGTAATGTAACCTGTGTGTGTAAGTGTGTGTGTGTGTGTGTGTGTGTGTGTGTGTGTGTAATGTAAGTGTGTGTGTGTGTAATGTAACCTGTGTGTGTGTGTGTGTAATGTAACCTGTGTGTGTGTGTGTGTAATGTAACCTGTGTGTGTGTAATGTAACCTGTGTGTGTGTGTGTGTGTGTAATGTAACCTGTGTGTGTAATGTAACCTGTGTGTGTAATGTAACCTGTGTGTGTGTAATGTAACCTGTGTGTGTGTAATGTAACCTGTGTGTGTAATGTAACCCGTGTGTGTAATATAACCTACCTGTGTGTGTGTGTGTGTGTGTGTGATATAACCAGTGTGTGTAATATAACCTGTGTCTGTAATGTAACCAGTGTGTTTAATATAACCTGTGTGTGTGTGTGTGTGTGTGTAATGTAACCAGTGTGTTTAATATAACCTGTGTGTGTGTGTGTGTGTGTAATGTAACCAGTGTGTGTGATATAACCAGTGTGTGTAATATAACCTGTGTATAGGTGTTCCAGAGACCCAGTGCTCTAGCAGCCCAACAGCAGCAGTATGCCTTGGCAGCAGCACAGCAATCTCACATTGGTAAGAGACAGAGAGCGTGTCTGTGTGAGTTGTTTTGCAGGTCAAAGATATTTTTGGGCAGTTATTCAGCGATGAAAAGTTGTTCTTGGACTTAGCTGTGTATCTTATGTCTGGCACAATTAGCATATAAACGTGTAACCGATAGTTATGGGTGAAGACCCTCTGGGGAAAAAATAAAATAATTCTCTGTTTAAACAGTTACGACTTAATTAAATTTAGATGAATAATGATGAAGAATTGTGGGTGGTCTTCCTCAGAAAGTCAAATCAGACACCGAGTACAACATATACAATGTATTTGGAAAGATTTCAGACCCCTCTACACATTTTGTTACGTTTAGAGATTTTAGTGACCATAATGATCACGGTTTTCAGTATTATTGAAACGTTAAAGTACTGATAAACGGAAATAATTTCACCACGTTTTATATTGTAAACCAACAAACAACAAATAAAATTAGCGGCACTACGCACTTGTGTTTTTTGTTGTTGAATGTTCTGTAGACAAGGGTGACTATCTTCGATTTAAGTTTCCCTCGGCACTCTTGTAAAACCCCAAAAATACGACCACACTTCAGATTTGGTTCTCTTAGAAGGCCGAAAAACTGCCTCCCGCCATGTTTTCACCCAAAACACAACCCACGTTGCGTACTGCGCCTGCATCACACTGTTGCTAACTTTGGTTGATGCTGGACAGTATTTAGCGTGAGTTTTTCAAACCATGGTACTCAAACACGGTTTTAAAGCTAATTTCAATTTGAAACTGTAAAACTTCGTCTGGAATTTTATCGTCTGAAAAATCGTCTGGAATTTTACCGTGGTTCACCTTGAAACCGGTAACCGTATCATTCTTAGTTACGTTACAGCCTTATTCTAAAATGTATTAAATCATTTTTTCCCCTCCTCAATCTACACACAATACCCCATAAAGACATCACAATACCCCATAATGACATCACAATACCCCATAACCACATCACAATACCCCATAATGACATCACAATACCCCATAATGACATCACAATACCCCATAACGACATCGCAATACCCCATAATGACATCGCAATACCCCATAACGACATCGCAATACCCCATAACGACATCACAATACCCCATAACGACATCACAATACCCCATAACGACATCGCAATACCCCATAATGACATCACAATACCCCATAATGACATCACAATACCCCATAACCACATCACAATACCCCATAATGACATCACAATACCCCATAATGACATCACAATACCCCATAACGACATCACAATACCCCATAACGACATCACAATACCCCATAATGACATCACAATACCCCATAATGACATCACAATACCCCATAATGACATCACAATACCCCATAATGACATCACAATACCCCATAATGACATCACAATACCCCATAACCACATCACAATACCCCATAACCACATCACAATACCCCATAATGACATCGCAATACCCCATAACGACATCGCAATACCCCATAATGACATCGCAATACCCCATAACGACATCACAATACCCCATAACGACATCACAATACCCCATAATGACATCACAATACCCCATAATGACATCACAATACCCCATAACGACATCACAATACCCCATAACGACATCACAATACCCCATAATGACATCGCAATACCCCATAACGACATCGCAATACCCCATAATGACATCGCAATACCCCATAACGACATCACAATACCCCATAACGACATCACAATACCCCATAATGACATCACAATACCCCATAACGACATCACAATACCCCCATAACCACATCACAATACCCCATAATGACATCACAATACCCCATAACGACATCACAATACCCCATAACGACATCACAATACCCCATAATGACATCACCATACCCCATAACCACATCACAATACCCCATAATGACATCACCATACCCCATAACCACATCACAATACCCCATAACGACATCACAATACCCCATAACGACATCACAATACCCCATAACGACATCACAATACCCCATAACGACATCACAATACCCCATAACGACATCACAATACCCCATAACGACATCACAATACCCCATAACGACATCACAATACCCCATAACGACATCACAATACCCCATAATGACATCACAATACCCCATAACGACATCACAATACCCCCATAACCACATCACAATACCCCATAATGACATCACAATACCCCATAACGACATCACAATACCCCATAACGACATCACAATACCCCATAACGACATCACAATACCCCATAACCACATCACAATACCCCATAATGACATCACAATACCCCATAATGACATCACAATACCCCATAACGACATCACAATACCCCATAACGACATCACAATACCCCATAATGACATCACAATACCCCATAACGACATCACAATACCCCATAACGACATCACAATACCCCATAATGACATCACAATACCCCATAACCACATCACAATACCCCATAACGACATCACAATACCCCATAATGACATCACAATACCCCATAACGACATCACAATACCCCATAACGACATCACAATACCCCATAACGACATCACAATACCCCATAACGACATCACAATACCCCATAACGACATCACAATACCCCATAATGACATCACAATACCCCATAACGACATCACAATACCCCCATAACCACATCACAATACCCCATAATGACATCACAATACCCCATAATGACATCACAATACCCCATAACGACATCACAATACCCCATAACGACATCACAATACCCCATAACGACATCACAATACCCCATAACGACATCACAATACCCCATAATGACATCACAATACCCCATAACGACATCACAATACCCCCATAACCACATCACAATACCCCATAACGACATCACAATACCCCATAACGACATCACAATACCCCATAACGACATCACAATACCCCATAACGACATCACAATACCCCATAACGACATCACAATACCCCATAACCACATCACAATACCCCATAACCACATCACAATACCCCATAATGACATCACAATACCCCATAACGACATCACAATACCCCATAACGACATCACAATACCCCATAACGACATCACAATACCCCATAACGACATCACAATACCCCATAACGACATCACAATACCCCATAACGACATCACAATACCCCATAACGACATCACAATACCCCATAACGACATCACAATACCCCATAACCACATCACAATACCCCATAACGACATCACAATACCCCATAACGACATCACAATACCCCATAACGACATCACAATACCCCATAACGACATCACAATACCCCATAACGACATCACAATACCCCATAACGACATCACAATACCCCATAACGACATCACAATACCCCATAATGACATCACAATACCCCATAACGACATCACAATACCCCCATAACCACATCACAATACCCCATAATGACATCACAATACCCCATAATGACATCACAATACCCCATAACGACATCACAATACCCCATAACCACATCACAATACCCCATAATGACATCACAATACCCCATAACGACATCACAATACCCCATAACGACATCACAATACCCCATAACGACATCACAATACCCCATAACGACATCACAATACCCCATAACGACATCACAATACCCCATAACCACATCACAATACCCCATAATGACATCACAATACCCCATAACGACATCACAATACCCCATAACGACATCACAATACCCCATAACCACATCACAATACCCCATAATGACATCACAATACCCCATAATGACATCACAATACCCCATAACGACATCACAATACCCCATAACGACATCGCAATACCCCATAACGACATCGCAATACCCCATAACGACATCGCAATACCCCATAACGACATCGCAATACCCCATAACGACATCGCAATACCCCATAACGACATCGCAATACCCCATAACGACATCGCAATACCCCATAACGACATCGCAATACCCCATAACCACATCGCAATACCCCATAACCACATCGCAATACCCCATAACCACATCGCAATACCCCATAACGACATCGCAATACCCCATAACGACATCGCAATACCCCATAACGACATCGCAATACCCCATAACGACATCGCAATACCCCATAACGACATCGCAATACCCCATAACGACATCGCAATACCCCATAACGACATCGCAATACCCCATAACGACATCGCAATACCCCCATAACGACATCACAATACCCCATAACGACATCGCAATACCCCATAACGACATCGCAATACCCCATAACGACATCACAATACCCCATAACCACATCACAATACCCCATAATGACATCACCATACCCCATAACCACATCACAATACCCCATAACGACATCACCATACCCCATAACCACATCACAATACCCCATAATGACATCACCATACCCCATAACCACATCACAATACCCCATAACGACATCACAATACCCCATAACGACATCACAATACCCCATAACGACATCACAATACCCCATAACGACATCACAATACCCCATAACGACATCACAATACCCCATAACGACATCACAATACCCCATAACGACATCACAATACCCCATAACGACATCACAATACCCCATAACGACATCACAATACCCCATAACGACATCACAATACCCCATAATGACATCACAATACCCCATAACGACATCACAATACCCCCATAACCACATCACAATACCCCATAACGACATCACAATACCCCATAACGACATCACAATACCCCATAACGACATCACAATACCCCATAACGACATCACAATACCCCATAACCACATCACAATACCCCATAATGACATCACAATACCCCATAATGACATCACAATACCCCATAACGACATCACAATACCCCATAACGACATCACAATACCCCATAATGACATCACAATACCCCATAACGACATCACAATACCCCATAATGACATCACAATACCCCATAACCACATCACAATACCCCATAACGACATCACAATACCCCATAACGACATCACAATACCCCATAACGACATCACAATACCCCATAACGACATCACAATACCCCATAACGACATCACAATACCCCATAACGACATCACAATACCCCATAACGACATCACAATACCCCATAACGACATCACAATACCCCATAACGACATCACAATACCCCATAACGACATCACAATACCCCATAATGACATCACAATACCCCATAATGACATCACAATACCCCATAATGACATCACAATACCCCATAACGACATCACAATACCCCATAACGACATCACAATACCCCATAACGACATCACAATACCCCATAACGACATCACAATACCCCATAATGACATCACAATACCCCATAACGACATCACAATACCCCCATAACCACATCACAATACCCCATAACGACATCACAATACCCCATAACGACATCACAATACCCCATAACGACATCACAATACCCCATAACGACATCACAATACCCCATAACGACATCACAATACCCCATAACGACATCACAATACCCCATAACCACATCACAATACCCCATAATGACATCACAATACCCCATAACGACATCACAATACCCCATAACGACATCACAATACCCCATAACGACATCACAATACCCCATAACGACATCACAATACCCCATAACGACATCACAATACCCCATAACGACATCACAATACCCCATAATGACATCACAATACCCCATAACGACATCACAATACCCCATAACGACATCACAATACCCCATAACGACATCACAATACCCCATAACGACATCACAATACCCCATAACGACATCACAATACCCCATAATGACATCACAATACCCCATAACGACATCACAATACCCCCATAACCACATCACAATACCCCATAATGACATCACAATACCCCATAATGACATCACAATACCCCATAACGACATCACAATACCCCATAACCACATCACAATACCCCATAATGACATCACAATACCCCATAACGACATCACAATAACCCATAACGACATCACAATACCCCATAACGACATCACAATACCCCATAACGACATCACAATACCCCATAACCACATCACAATACCCCATAACCACATCACAATACCCCATAATGACATCACAATACCCCATAACGACATCACAATACCCCATAACGACATCACAATACCCCATAACGACATCACAATACCCCATAACGACATCACAATACCCCATAACCACATCACAATACCCCATAATGACATCACAATACCCCATAACGACATCACAATACCCCATAACGACATCACAATACCCCATAACCACATCACAATACCCCATAATGACATCACAATACCCCATAATGACATCACAATACCCCATAACGACATCACAATACCCCATAACGACATCACAATACCCCATAACGACATCACAATACCCCATAACGACATCACAATACCCCATAACGACATCACAATACCCCATAACCACATCACAATACCCCATAATGACATCACAATACCCCATAACGACATCACAATACCCCATAACGACATCACAATACCCCATAACCACATCACAATACCCCATAATGACATCACAATACCCCATAACGACATCACAATACCCCATAACCACATCACAATACCCCATAATGACATCACAATACCCCATAATGACATCACAATACCCCATAACGACATCACAATACCCCATAATGACATCACAATACCCCATAATGACATCACAATACCCCATAACGACATCACAATACCCCATAATGACATCACAATACCCCATAATGACATCACAATACCCCATAACCACATCACAATACCCCATAACCACATCACAATACCCCATAATGACATCACAATACCCCATAACGACATCACAATACCCCCATAACCACATCACAATACCCCATAATGACATCACAATACCCCATAACGACATCACAATACCCCCATAACCACATCACAATACCCCATAATGACATCACAATACCCCATAATGACATCACAATACCCCATAACGACATCACAATACCCCATAACCACATCACAATACCCCATAATGACATCACAATACCCCATAACGACATCACAATACCCCATAACGACATCACAATACCCCATAACGACATCACAATACCCCATAACGACATCACAATACCCCATAACCACATCACAATACCCCATAATGACATCACAATACCCCATAATGACATCACAATACCCCATAACGACATCACAATACCCCATAACCACATCACAATACCCCATAATGACATCACAATACCCCATAATGACATCACAATACCCCATAACGACATCACAATACCCCATAACGACATCACAATACCCCATAATGACATCACAATACCCCATAACGACATCACAATACCCCATAACGACATCACAATACCCCATAACGACATCACAATACCCCATAATGACATCACAATACCCCATAACCACATCACAATACCCCATAACCACATCACAATACCCCATAACGACATCACAATACCCCATAACGACATCACAATACCCCATAACGACATCGCAATACCCCATAACGACATCGCAATACCCCATAACGACATCGCAATACCCCATAACGACATCGCAATACCCCATAACGACATCGCAATACCCCATAACGACATCGCAATACCCCATAACGACATCGCAATACCCCATAACCACATCGCAATACCCCATAACCACATCGCAATACCCCATAACCACATCGCAATACCCCATAACGACATCGCAATACCCCATAACGACATCGCAATACCCCATAACGACATCACAATACCCCATAACGACATCACAATACCCCATAACGACATCACAATACCCCCATAACGACATCACAATACCCCCATAACGACATCACAATACCCCCATAACGACATCACAATACCCCATAACGACATCACAATACCCCATAACAACATCACAATACCCCCATAACGACATCACAATACCCCATAACGACAAAGCAAAAACTGTGTTTTTAGACTTTTTGCTAATTTATGACAAATTAAAAACAAATCACATTTACATAAGTATTCAGACCCTTTACTCAGTGAAGCACCTTTGGCAGTGATTACAGCCTCGAGTCTTCTTGGGTATGACGCTACAAGCTTGGCACAACTGTATTTGGGAATTTCTCCCGTTTTTCTCTGCAGATCCTCTTAAGCTCTGTCAGGTTGGATGGGGAGCGTTGCTACACAGGTAATTTCAGGTCTCTCCAGAGATGTTAGATCGGGTTCAAGTCCAGGCTCTGGCTGGGACACTCAAGGACATTCAGAGACGTGTCCCGAAGCCACTCCTGCGTTATCTTGGCTGTGTGCTTTGGGTTGTTGTTCTGTTGGAAGGTGAACCTTTGCCCCAGTCTGGGGTCCTGAGCATTCTGGAGCAGATTTGCATCAAAGATCTTTCTGTACTTTGCGCCGTTCATCTTTCCCTCGATCCCGACTAGTCTCCCAGTCCCTGCCATTGAAAAACATCCCCACAGCATAATGCTGCCACCTCCATGCTTCACCGTAGGGATGGTATTGGCCAGGTGATGAGCGGTACCTGGTTTCCTCCAGAAGTGAAGCTTGGCATTCAGGCATAAGAGTTCAATCTTGGTGTCATCAGACCAAAGAATGTTGTTTCTCATGGTCTGAGTCTAGGTGCCTTTTGGAAAACTCCAGGCTGTCGTGCCTTTTACTGAGGAGTGGCTTCCATCTGGCCAGTCTACCATAAAGACCTGATTGGTGGCGTGCTGCAGAGATGGTTGTCCTTCTGGAAGGTTCTCCCTGGAGCTCTGTCAGTGACCATTTTGGGTTCTTGGTCACCTCCCTGGCCAAGATCCTTCTCCCCTGATTGCTCAGTTTGTCCAGGCGGCCAGCTCTAGGAAGGGTCTTGGTGGTTCCACGTTTCTTCATTTTAAGAAGGACGGAGGCCACTGTGTTCTTGGGGATATTCAATGTGTCAGAAATGTTTTTGTACCCCACTCCAGATCTGTGCCTCGACACAATCCTGTCTCGGAGCTCTACGGACAATTCCTTTGACCTCATGGCTTGGTTTTTTGCTCTGACATGCACTGTCAACTGTGGGACCCTATATAGACAGGTGTGTGTCTTTCCAAATCATGTCCAATCAATTGAATTTGGACTGGACTTGTAGACAAACATGGCACCAATAATTACTTCCATTACACCAGATGCATGTCCTTGAATGTCTTACCTCGCACACAGACATTATAAGATCATTTAGTCGCTAATGGCAGCCTGCAGTACCCCGGTTGGCTGTCAACTTCAGTTACGCAGTGAGAGGCGGCAGCAGTGAGCTAGCTGGAGTAGTTCAAACTGTGCAAGTTTAGTCTCCATGAGACGCCGTCTTAACCTCCTCAATGGGCTTCAAATGCCCTAATTGAGTCTTCACATCTGAATGATGGATGTCACGTGATCAATGGCTTTGTCAATATACAGTCATTTGTACACTCACAAATTGCTGCCGCCTGGTATTGTGACGCCATCATTTCCATGGTAACGTAGAATGTTCGTTCAAATGATGTTAACTGATGTGGCTCATGCAATTCAATAAATGTTTTGTCAGTTGAGCTGAATCGGCAAATCATTGCACATATTTTTACTTCCTGCTTTGTTGCTATGGGTACACTCACAATGGCCATCAGTCCCACCCATTATGTCATCATTGACTGGAATGTGGATGGCTGTCGCACTCCTTGTCTTTCTATGGCAGCACATGTAGTCAGGAGGAGAGGAGAAAATGTGTGTCTGGCTGGCCAATTACCGTCGGGCAGCTCTAGTCTCTGTTTCTCTGTGATCTTTATGTACGTGTCTTTTCAGGTTTGGCTCAAGCGTTTGTTTCCAACCCTTACATCATCAGTACCGGTCCGTCTGGAACCGACCCATACGCTGCTGGACTGGCAGCTGCTGCAACACTGGGTAAGACACACACACACCTGCCATTTTGTTATTTCATATCCCCTGTACTATGGGAATATGATGACAGTCCAGCATGCATACATTTTTCTACATGGCTGGTCCCAGGAATCTAACCTGCTGTCTTGACGTTGTAACCTCCATCCTGTACCAACTAACTTATTGTGTGTGTTCAGGCCCAACGGTGATGCCTCCTCAGTACTACGGGGTGACTCCCTGGGGAGTGTATCCAGCCAATCTGTTCCAGCAACAGGCTGCGGCCGCCAACAACTCAGCCAATCAACAGGCTCAAGGACAGAACCAGCACAACCAACAACAGGTCAGTGGCGTCCTATTGGCTAGACCGCTCCTCATTAGGTAAAGCTACTGTCTGACACAACCATAATGCTCAGTGCTTTATGGTTGTGAGATTACCACAAGCCCAGAGAAGTTATGCCCTCATGCACCTCCTAATGTCAGTGTGTGTTCATGGCGTTTTACTAAGAACCACACCTTGTGGAGTAAAACCAGCCCTCGACCGCTACTTAGCCTTTCCCATTGTCTCAGTCTCAGACCCTTCTGCCCTCCTATTGGCTAACCTTTACGTAACTCTAGGTGATGCGTGGGGGCGGTAACCAGCGACCCCTGACCCCTAGCCAAGGTCAACAGGGTCAGCAGAACGACCAGCTGATCTCTGCCGCAGCAGTCAACTCGGCTCTCGCCTTCGGACAGGGGCTGGCTGCCGGCGTGCCTGGTGAGCAAGACATTTACTAACACACACACACCCCGCTTGGTGAGCAAGACATTTACTAACACACACACACACACCGATTAACCCATGAGTTCCTCTCTGCAGGCTATCCCATGCTGGCTCCAGCTGCTTACTATGACCAGACGGGGGCGCTAGTGGTCAACACAGGATCTAGGGGCGGACCCGTACGCCTCATGGCCCCTGCAGGCTCAGTTATTATCTCTCCCTCCGCTGCACAAGCAGGTAACACACTCCTTCATTTACACTGTCACTCAGTCACCCTAATACGGTATCTCTGTCACTCAGTCACCCTAATACGGTATCTCTGTCACTCAGTCACCCTAATACGGTATCTCTGTCACTCAGTCACCCTAATACGGTATCTCTGTCACTCAGTCACCCTAATACGGTATCTCTGTCACTCAGTCACTCTAATACGGTATCTCTGTCACTCAGTCACCCTAATACGGTATCTCTGTCACTCAGTCACCCTAATACGGTATCTCTGTCACTCAGTCACCCTAATACGGTATCTCTGTCACTCAGTCACCCTAATACGGTATCTCTGTCACTCAGTCACCCTAATACGGTATCTCTGTCACTCAGTCACTCTAATACGGTATCTCTGTCACTCAGTCACTCTAATACGGTATCTCTGTCACTCAGTCACCCTAATACGGTATCTCTGTCACTCAGTCACCCTAATACGGTATCTCTGTCACTCAGTCACCCTAATACGGTATCTCTGTCACTCAGTCACCCTAATACGGTATCTCTGTCACTCAGTCACCCTAATATGGTATCTCTGTCACTCAGTCACCCTAATACGGTATCTCTGTCACTCAGTCACTCTAATACGGTATCTCTGTCACTCAGTCACCCTAATACGGTATCTCTGTCACTCAGTCACCCTAATACGGTATCTCTGTCACCCTAATACGGTATCTCTGTCACCCTAATACGGTATCTCTGTCACCCTAATACGGTATCTCTGTCACCCAGTCACTCTAATACGGTATCTCTGTCACTCAGTCACCCTAATACGGTATCTCTGTCACTCAGTCACCCTAATACGGTATCTCTGTCACCCTAATACGGTATCTCTGTCACCCTAATACGGTATCTCTGTCACCCTAATACGGTATCTCTGTCACCCAGTCACTCTAATACGGTATCTCTGTCACTCAGTCACCCTAATACGGTATCTCTGTCACTCAGTCACTCTAATACGGTATCTCTGTCACCCTAATACGGTATCTCTGTCACCCAGTCACTCTAATACGGTATCTCTGTCACTCAGTCACCCTAATACGGTATCTCTGTCACTCAGTCACCCTAATACGGTATCTCTGTCACTCAGTCACTCTAATACGGTATCTCTGTCACCCTAATACGGTATCTCTGTCACCCAGTCACTCTAATACGGTATCTCTGTCACTCAGTCACCCTAATACGGTATCTCTGTCACTCAGTCACCCTAATACGGTATCTCTGTCACTCAGTCACTCTAATACGGTATCTCTGTCACTCAGTCACCCTAATACGGTATCTCTGTCACTCTAATACGGTATCTCTGTCACTCAGTCACCCTAATACGGTATCTCTGTCACTCAGTCACTCTAATACGGTATCTCTGTCACTCAGTCACTCTAATACGGTATCTCTGTCACTCTAATATGGTATCTCTGTCACTCAGTCACCCTAATACGGTATCTCTGTCACTCAGTCACTCTAATACGGTATCTCTGTCACTCAGTCACTCTAATACGGTATCTCTGTCACTCAGTCACTCTAATACGGTATCTCTGTCACTCAGTCACTCTAATACGGTATCTCTGTCACTCAGTCACTCTAATACGGTATCTCTGTCACTCAGTCACTCTAATACGGTATCTCTGTCACTCAGTCACTCTAATACGGTATCTCTGTCACTCAGTCACTCTAATACGGTATCTCTGTCACTCAGTCACTCTAATACGGTATCTCTGTCACTCAGTCACTCTAATACGGTATCTCTGTCACTCTAATACGGTATCTCTGTCACTCAGTCACTCTAATACGGTATCTCTGTCACTCTAATACGGTATCTCTGTCACTCAGTCACCCTAATACGGTATCTCTGTCACTCAGTCACTCTAATACGGTATCTCTGTCACTCAGTCACCCTAATACGGTATCTCTGTCACTCAGTCACCCTAATACGGTATCTCTGTCACTCAGTCACCCTAATACGGTATCTCTGTCACTCAGTCACCCTAATACGGTATCTCTGTCACTCAGTCACCCTAATACGGTATCTCTGTCACTCAGTCACTCTAATACGGTATCTCTGTCACTCAGTCACTCTAATACGGTATCTCTGTCACTCAGTCACCCTAATACGGTATCTCTGTCACTCAGTCACCCTAATACGGTATCTCTGTCACTCAGTCACCCTAATACGGTATCTCTGTCACTCAGTCACCCTAATACGGTATCTCTGTCACTCAGTCACCCTAATATGGTATCTCTGTCACTCAGTCACCCTAATACGGTATCTCTGTCACTCAGTCACTCTAATACGGTATCTCTGTCACTCAGTCACCCTAATACGGTATCTCTGTCACTCAGTCACCCTAATACGGTATCTCTGTCACCCTAATACGGTATCTCTGTCACCCTAATACGGTATCTCTGTCACCCTAATACGGTATCTCTGTCACCCAGTCACTCTAATACGGTATCTCTGTCACTCAGTCACCCTAATACGGTATCTCTGTCACTCAGTCACCCTAATACGGTATCTCTGTCACCCTAATACGGTATCTCTGTCACCCTAATACGGTATCTCTGTCACCCTAATACGGTATCTCTGTCACCCAGTCACTCTAATACGGTATCTCTGTCACTCAGTCACCCTAATACGGTATCTCTGTCACTCAGTCACTCTAATACGGTATCTCTGTCACCCTAATACGGTATCTCTGTCACCCAGTCACTCTAATACGGTATCTCTGTCACTCAGTCACCCTAATACGGTATCTCTGTCACTCAGTCACCCTAATACGGTATCTCTGTCACTCAGTCACTCTAATACGGTATCTCTGTCACTCAGTCACCCTAATACGGTATCTCTGTCACTCTAATACGGTATCTCTGTCACTCAGTCACTCTAATACGGTATCTCTGTCACTCAGTCAACCTAATACGGTATCTCTGTCACTCAGTCACTCTAATACGGTATCTCTGTCACTCAGTCACCCTAATACGGTATCTCTGTCACTCAGTCACTCTAATACGGTATCTCTGTCACTCAGTCACTCTAATACGGTATCTCTGTCACTCTAATATGGTATCTCTGTCACTCAGTCACCCTAATACGGTATCTCTGTCACTCAGTCACTCTAATACGGTATCTCTGTCACTCAGTCACTCTAATACGGTATCTCTGTCACTCAGTCACTCTAATACGGTATCTCTGTCACTCAGTCACTCTAATACGGTATCTCTGTCACTCAGTCACTCTAATACGGTATCTCTGTCACTCAGTCACTCTAATACGGTATCTCTGTCACTCAGTCACTCTAATACGGTATCTCTGTCACTCAGTCACTCTAATACGGTATCTCTGTCACTCAGTCACTCTAATACGGTATCTCTGTCACTCTAATACGGTATCTCTGTCACTCAGTCACTCTAATACGGTATCTCTGTCACTCTAATACGGTATCTCTGTCACTCAGTCACCCTAATACGGTATCTCTGTCACTCTAATACGGTATCTCTGTCACTCAGTCACCCTAATACGGTATCTCTGTCACTCAGTCACCCTAATACAGTATTTCTGTCACCCTAATACAGTATCTCTCATCACTTGTATCAGCCCACCAAACTCTCACTTATGACAATTTATTTCTCCTCTCTCTCCTTCCCCTTCTCCTTCCCTCTCTCTGTACCCTCTCTCTACCCCCCTCCTCCCCCCTCTCCTTCCCCTTCTCCTTCCCTCTCTCTGTACCCTCTCTATACCCTCTCTCTACCCCCCTCCTCCCCCCTCTCCTTCCCCTTCTCCTTCCCTCTCTCTGTACCCTCTCTATACCCTCTCTCTACCCCCCTCCTCCCCCCTCTCCTTCCCTCTCTCCTTCCCTCTCTCTGTACCCTCTCTATACCCTCTCTCTACCCCCCTCCTCCCCCCTCTCCTTCCCCTTCTCCTTCCCTCTCTCTGTACCCTCTCTATACCCTCTCTCTACCCCCCTCCTCCCCCCTCTCCTTCCCTCTCTCCTTCCCTCTCTCTCTACCTTCTCTCTCTACCTTCTCTCTCTACCTTCTCTCTCTACCTTCTCTCTCTACCTTCTCTCTCTACCCTCTCTCCTTCCCTCTCTCTCTCTCCTTCCCTCTCTCTCTCCTTCCCTCTCTCTCCTTCTCTCTCTCATTTCCTCTCTCTCTACCCTCTCTCTCTCTCTACCCTCTCTCTCTCCTTCCCTCTCTCTCTCCTTCCCTCTCTCTCTCCTTCCCTCTCTCTCTCCTTCCCTCTCTCTCTACCCTCTCTCTCTCCTTCCCTCTCTCTCTCCTTCCCTCTCTCTCTCCTTCCCTCTCTCTCCTTCCCTCTCTCTCTCCTTCCCTCTCTCTCTCCTTCCCTCTCTCTCTCCTTCCCTCTCTCTCTCCTTCCCTCTCTCTCTCCTTCCCTCTCTCTCTCCTTCCCTCTCTCTCCTTCCCTCTCTCTCTCCTTCCCTCTCTCTCTCCTTCTCTCTCTCCTTCTCTCTCTCCTTTCCTCTCTCCTTCCCTCTCTCTCTACCCCCTCTCTCTCTCTACCCTCTCTCTCTCCTTCCCTCTCTCTACCCTCTCTCTCTCCTTCCCTCTCTCTCTCCTTCCCTCTCTCCTTCTCTCTCTCCTTCCCTCTCTCCTTCCCTCTCTCCTTCCCTCTCTCTCTCCTTCCCTCTCTCTCTCCTTCCCTCTCTCTCTCCTTCCCTCTCTCTCTCCTTCCCTCTCTCTCGCCTTCCCTCTCTCTCTCCTTCCCTCTCTCTCTCCTACCCTCTCTCTCTACCCTCTCTCCTTCTCTCTCTCCTTCTCTCTCTCTCCTTCTCTCTCTTTCCCTCTCTCTCTCTTTCCCTCTCTCTCCTTCCCTCTCTCTTGCCTTCCCTCTCTCTCTCCTTCCCTCTCTCTCTCTTTCCCCCTCTCTCTCTCTTTCCCTCTCTCTCTCTCTTTCCCTCTCTCTCCTTCCCTCTCTCTTGCCTTCTCTCTCTCTCCTTCTCTCTCTCTCCTTCTCTCTCTTTCCCTCTCTCTCTTTCCCTCTCTCTCTCTCCTTCCCTCTCTCCTTCCCTCTCTCTCTTTCTCTCTCTCTCTTTCCCTCTCTCTCTCTCCTTCCCTCTCTCCTTCCCTCTCTCCAGTGGCGGCAGCAGCTGCAGGTGGCGGGGCTAACGGTGGTATGGGAGGCGGGGCCAATGGTCCGTTCCGAGCCATGCAATCACAGCAGCCTCAGCAGCAGGGGGGAGGGGCTATGTCAGGAAACTCCTTTTATGGATCCTCTCTTAGCAACTCATCCCAGAGCTCCTCGCTCTTCTCTCAAGGTAGCCAATTGACGTACTGTGAGTGAAAAACGAAACGGGTGAATTGGCAGAGGTCGTTTCCAGGCCGACTACATTGGAGACGTTGCATGCCGCGTCATGGATTGGCCAGTCGTGCATCGGATTCCTATGTCATGTGGTAGTTCATAGGTCAACAATCTGCCTTGGCTTTGTGAGATCTTGCAGGTGTCTGCAATGTAGTCGGCCTGGAATGTGACCAAAATGTGTTCAAATATTATTTTGTTTAGCATATAAACTCGGTGACAGAAGTAGATTAACAAAGGTGATTGGTTGTTTTCTCTACAGGCTCCGCCCAGCCGGGCCCCGGCTCCGCCTCTCTGGGGTTTGGTCAGAGCAACTCTTCACTCGGAGCGACGTTGGGCGGCTTTGGCACTGCAGGTGTGTGGGACTCAGTAGGCTGAATGGAGAGCAGGGGTGGGTTACCGTTATTCCGGTATCCGAACGAACGTTAGTATTCAGTTACTTGCGAGAGTATTAATTTTGGACAAATAATAAAAATGCTTATTTTAATGAAAGAGCTTTGTCTAAAATGTAATTATCTGGGAGATGTGTACATACAAGTACCATGACATTAGAAATGTTAATGAATCAACAGATTTGGCAGTTATTATGGGTGCGCCCCATTTAAAAAAAAAAAAAAAACAATGGTAGCCTACACACCTTTTCACCTGTGTAGCTTGTTATTGTGGGTCAATCAAAGCACCACTACCGTCAGAGGCTTCATGTGTAGTAAGTGAAGTAGAAATAAAATGGTATTAGTCACATGCTTCTCAAACAACCGGTTTAGACAAACTTACTTACGGGCCTAACCAGAGAAGTAATAGAAAAATAACACTGAATATATATATATATATATACACACACACACACACACACACACACACACAGTTGAAGTCGGAAGTTTACATACACTTAGGTTGGAGTCATTAAAACTCAGTTTTTCACAATTCCTGACAATTAATCCTAGTAAAAATTCCCTGTTTTAGGTCAGTTAGGATCACCACTTTATTTTAGGAATGTGAAATGTCAGAATAATAGTAGAGAGAGTGATTTATTTCAGCTTTTATTTCTTTCATCACATTCTCAGTGGGTCAGAAGTTTACATACACTCAATTAGTATTTGGTATCATTGCCTTTAAATTGTTTAACTTGGGTCAAATGTTTTGGGTAGCCTTCCACAAGCTTCCCACAATAAGTTGGGTGAATTTTGGCCCATTCCTCCTGACAGAGCTGCTGTAACTGAGTCAGGTTTGTAGGCCTCCTTGCTCACACACGCTTTTTCAGTTCTGCTCGCAAATTTTCCATGGGATTGAAGTCAGGGCTTTGTGATGGCCACTCCAATAACTTGACTTTGTTGGTGTTCTTTGGCCTGCAAGCCTCCCCCTTATTCCTCCAAACATAACGATGGTCATTATGGCCAAACAGTTCTATTTTTGTTTCATCAGACCAGAGGACATTTCTCCAAAAAGTACAATCTTTGTCCCCATGTGCAGTTGCAAACCGAAGTCTGGCTTTTTTCATAGTGGTTTTGGAGCAGTGGCGTCTTCCTTGCTGAGCGGCCTTTCAGGTTATGTCGATATAGGACTCGTTTTAATGTGGATATCGATACTTTTGTACCTGTTTCCTCCAGCATCTTCACAAGGTCTTTTGCTGTTGTTCTGGGATTGATTTGCATTTTTAGCACCAAAGTACTTTCATCTCTAGGAGACCGAACGCGTCTCCTTCCTGAGCGGTATGACGGCTGCATGGTCCCATGGTGTTTATACCTGCATACTATTGTTTGTACAGATGAACGTGGTACCTTCAGGTGTTTGGAAATTGCTCCCAAGGATGAACCAGACTTGTGCAGGTCTGCAATTTTTCTGAAGTCTTTGCTGATTTCTTTGCTGGTGAAGTGACTAGGCAACAGAACAGATAATAGACAGTAGCAGCAGTATACTGTAGGTAGGGGTACAGGATAGATAATAGACAGTAACAGCAGTATACTGTAGGTAGGGGTAAAGGATAGATAATAGACAGTAACAGCAGTATACTGTAGGTAGGGGTAAAGGATAGATAATAGACAGTAACAGCAGTATACTGTAGGTAGGGGTAAAGGATAGATAATAGACAGTAACAGCAGTATACTGTAGGTAGGGGTAAAGGATAGATCATAGACAGTAACAGCAGTATACTGTAGGTAGGGGTAAAGGATAGATAATAGACAGTAACAGCAGTATACTGTAGGTAGGGGTAAAGGATAGATCATAGACAGTAACAGCAGTATACTGTAGGTAGGGGTAAAGGAATGATAATAGACAGTAACAGCAGTATACTGTAGGTAGGGCTAAAGGATAGATCATAGACAGTAACAGCAGTATACTGTAGGTAGGGGTAAAGGATAGATAATAGATAGTAACAACAGTATACTGTAGGTAGGGGTAAAGGATAGATAATAGACAGTAACAGCAGTATACTGTAGGTAGGGGTAAAGGATAGATAGACAGTAACAGCAGTATACTGTAGGTAGGGGTAAAGGATAGATAGACAGTAACAGCAGTATACTGTAGGTAGGGGTAAAGGATAGATAATAGACAGTAACAGCATTATACTGTAGGTAGGGGTAAAATGACTAGGCAACAGAATACTAACTATTTAGCAGTCTCATGGCTTGGGGGTAGAAGCTGTTCAGGGTCCTGTTGGTTCCAGACTTGGTGCATCGGTACCAATTTGCCTTGTGGTAGCAGAAAGAACTGTCTGATTTGGTAGCTGGAGTCCTTGACACTTTTTAGGGCCTTGCTCTTTTTAGGGCCTTCCTCCCTACCTGCTCCACTGCAGCCCCGTCGATGTGTATGGGGACGTGCTCGGACCTCTGTTTCCTGTAGTCCACAATCAGCTCCTTGGTCTTACTGACATTGAGGGAGAGGTTGTTTTCCTGGCACCACCTCCCTATAGGTTGTCTCATCGTCGTCGGTGATCGGGCCTGGAGTCGTGCGCTGCTATGCAGTCGCGTGAGAACAGGGAGTACAGGAGGGGATGGAATATTCACCCCCGATGGGCTTCCATGTTGAGGGTCAGCGTGGCGGATGTGTTGTTGCCTACCATCACAACCTTGGTGCTCCCCGTCCAGGATCCAGTTAATCCCAGGATCCTTAGCTTAGTGATGAGGGCACTGGTGGTGAACGCCGAACTGTAGTCAAATGTACAGCACTCTCACGTAGGTTTTCCAGGTCCAGGTGGGAAAGGGAAGTTTGGAGAGCACTAGATATTGCGTCATATGTGGATCAGTTGGGGTGGTATCCAAATTAAAGTGGGTCCAGGGTGTCTGGGATGATGGTGTTGATGTGAGCCATGACCAGCATTTCATGGCTACAGACGTGGCGAATGTCATTTAGTCAGGTTACCTTGGCGTTCTTGGACACAGGGACTCTGGTGGTCTGCTTGAAACATAGTAGTAGTTATTACAGACTCCGACAGGGAGAGGCTGGAAATGTCAGTGAAGACACTTGCCAGCTGATCAGTGCGTGTTCTGAGTATGCATCCTGGTATTTTGTCTAGCCCCCAGGATGTTAACCTATTTATAGGATTTTACTCACATCGGCTACGGAGAGCGTGATCAGTCGTCTGGAAGAGCATGGTTCAGTGTTGCGTCGGGGCGAGCACATCATTTATTTATCTCGTCTGGTAGGCTCGCGCCACTGGACAACTCGCGGCTGGGTTTCCTTTTGTAGTTCGTAATAGTTTACAAGCCGTGCCACATCCGACGAGCATCAGAGCCGGTGTAGGTAGTATTCTTTCTTTGTCCTGTATTGACACTGCGTGTTTGATGGTTCATCGGAGGTTGTAGCAGGATTTCTTATAAGCGTCCGGGTTAGTGTCCTGCTCCTTGAAAGCGGCAGCTCTTGCCTTTAGCTCAGTGCAGATGTTGCCTGTAATCCATGGCTTCTGGTTGGGAAATGTACGTACGGTCACTGTGGAGAAGACGTCGTCGATGCACTTATTAATGTGGTAAACTCCTCAATGCCATCGGATAAATCCCAGAACATATTCCAATCTGTGCTAGCAAAACAGTCATGTAGCTTAGCATCCGCCTCACCGGACCAGTTTTTGGTCAGATTTGCCAAATGGAGGGAGAGCTTTCTATGCGTGTCTGTGCGAAGTAAAGGTGATCTTGGAGGCTTTTCGCCTCTAGTTGCACAGGGTGACATGCTGGTAGAAATGAGGTCAAACGGATTTCAGTTTTCCTGCATTTAAGTAACCGGCCACTAGGAGCGCCGCCTCTGAGTATTTTCTTGTTTGCTTATGGCCCAAAATAGCTTGTTGATTTCGGTCTTAGTGCCATCATCAACTTGTGGTGGTAAATAGACAGCTACTAGAACTATAAACTATTTTAGTAAATATTATAGTCTACAGCTCATCATGAGGTATTCTAACTTAGGCGAGCAGAACCGCGAGTCAAACCTCGAGTCTTCCTTGATATTAGAGATTGCGCACCAGCTCATAACTGAGAGACACCCCCCTCACCTGAGCTTTCCCGATGCGTCCGTGCTGTCCTGCCAATAGAAAAACCAGCTAGATTGATATTTACAATGTCCTTGTTTTGGCACGACTGAGAAACAGGATATTACAGGTCTTCAGATCAGTCTGGAATGGAACTCATCCAGTTTATTCTCCAGTGATTACACGTTCATCAATAGAACGGAGGGTAGAGGCGATTTTTCCACTCTCTGTTGTTGTTGTGTTGTCAGGTATCCCACACGCCGGCCTCTATTGCGCTGTCTCCTTCAAGTGTCGGGAATTTGGGCCTGGTCCGGAATAATTAATTTATTTTGCCTCTGACTCATTGAAGTAGAAGTACTCTTCCAAATCGAGGTTAGTTATCGCTGTTCGGCTGTCCAGAAGCTATTTTCGGTCATAGAAAATGATGGGGCAAACATTATGTACAAAAGATGTTAAGCTCAGCACAAAAAAAACATACAAAATAGCGCAATTGGTCAGGAACCTGCAAAACGTACTCTATTCCCTCCAGTGCCACCACCCCTTTTTCTCCCTAATTTCATGGTTTCCAATTGCTAGTTACGGTCTCATCTCTGAAACTCCCGTACGGACTCGGGAGAGGCGAAGGTCGAGAGCCGTGTGTCCTCCGAAACACAACCCAACCAAGCCGCACCGCTTCTTGGCACAATGCACTCTTAACCCGGAAGCCAGCCGCATCAATGTGTCGGAGGAAACGCCGTACACCTGGCGACGTGTCGGTGTGCATTGCGCCCGTCCCACCACAGTAGTCGCTAGAGCGCGATGGGACAAGAACATCCCTGCCGGACAAACCCTCCCATAACCTGGACGACGCTGGGCCTATTGTGCACCGCCCCATGGGTGTCCCGGTTGCGGCCGGGATCTTTAGTGGCACAGCTAACACTGTGATGCAGTGCCTTAGAACACTGTGCCACTCGGGAGGACCGACTGTTAGAATAAATCATTGTTTTTTTTCAGATAGTTGAAGTACCTGTAAAAAATGAAATCATTTCAAATGCCTACCCCTAATGGAAATGATTCTCACTATTTCTGTTCAACTGTCTGAAGCTTTCTGACTTCTCTATGTGTCTGTGTGTATAGCTCCCTCTACTGGTCAACTCTGTGTGTTAATGGTCTCTCTGTCTCCCTCCAGTGGCTAACTCCAGCGGTGGCAGCAGTTCTCGTCGTGACTCTCTGACTGGCACTAGTGACTTGTACAAACGCACGCAGTCCAGCCTCACTCCCATTGGCCACGGGGGGTTCTACAACGGAACCCTGGGCTTTAGCTCCTCCCCCGGGCCGGTCGGAATGCCTCTGCCCAACCAAGGCCCCTCCCACTCCCTAACTCCACCCCCCTCTCTGTCCAATCACAGCTCCTCATCCAACCTCAACCTGGGTGAGTGACGAGGTCTGTTGTTACCATGCTGACATAAAACTTGCAGTGTATTTTTGTGGTTATAACATTTTATCATGGTTATTATTATGTCCAATCAGCACTAACCATCCCTCCTCTCTGAAACCCTCCCACAGGAGGTCTGACCAATGGCAGCGGTCGTTTCATATCTGCTGCTCCGGGGGCGGAGGCGAAGTATCGCAGCGCCAGTTCTGGCTCCTCCCTCTTCTCTCCCAGCAGCCAGCTCTTCCCGTCGTCACGGCTACGTTACGGAATGTCGGACGTGATGCCGTCAGGGCGGAGCCGGCTTCTGGAAGACTTCCGGAACAACCGCTACCCCAACCTGCAGCTGAGAGAGATTGCTGGGCACATCATGGAGTTCAGTCAGGACCAACACGGCAGCAGGTAGAGACACACATCATGGAATTCAGGTGGAGACACACACATCATGGAGTTCAGGTAGAGACACACACATCATGGAGTTCAGGTAGAGACACACACATCATGGAGTTCAGGTAGAGACACACACATCATGGAGTTCAGGTAGAGACACACACATCATGGAGTTCAGGTAGAGACACACACATCATGGAGTTCAGGTAGAGAGACACACATCATGGAGTTCAGGTAGAGACACACACATCATGGAGTTCAGGTAGAGACACACACATCATGGAGTTCAGGTAGAGACACACACATCATGGAGTTCAGGTAGAGACACACATCATGGAGTTCAGGTAGAGACACACATCATGGAGTTCAGGTAGAGACACACATCATGGAGTTCAGGTAGAGACACACATCATGGAGTTCAGGTAGAGACACACACACATCATGGAGTTCAGGTAGAGAGACACACACATCATGGAGTTCAGCCAGAACCAGCAGGGCAGCAGGTAGAGACACACACATCATGGAGTTCAGGTAGAGACACACACATCATGGAGTTCAGGTAGACACACACATCATGGAGTTCAGGTAGAGACACACACATCATGGAGTTCAGGTAGAGACACACATCATGGAGTTCAGGTAGAGACACACATCATGGAGTTCAGGTAGAGACACACATCATGGAGTTCAGGTAGAGACATCATGGAGTTCAGGTAGAGACATCATGGAGTTCAGGTAGAGACACATCATGGAGTTCAGGTAGAGAGACACACATCATGGAGTTCAGGTAGAGAGACACACATCATGGAGTTCAGGTAGAGAGACACACACATCATGGAGTTCAGGTAGAGAGACACACACATCATGGAGTTCAGCCAGAACCAGCAGGGCAGCAGGTAGAGACACACACATCATGGAGTTCAGGTAGAGACACACACATCATGGAGTTCAGGTAGAGACACACACATCATGGAGTTCAGGTAGAGACACACACATCATGGAGTTCAGGTAGAGACACACATCATGGAGTTCAGGTAGAGACACACATCATGGAGTTCAGGTAGAGACACACATCATGGAGTTCAGGTAGAGACACACACATCATGGAGTTCAGGTAGAGACACACACATCATGGAGTTCAGGTAGAGACACACACATCATGGAGTTCAGGTAGACACACACATCATGGAGTTCAGGTAGAGACACACACATCATGGAGTTCAGGTAGAGACACACATCATGGAGTTCAGGTAGAGACACATCATGGAGTTCAGGTAGAGAGACACACACATCATGGAGTTCATGTAGAGAGACACACACATCATGGAGTTCAGGTAGAGAGACACACACATCATGGAGTTCAGGTAGAGAGACACACACATCATGGAGTTCAGGTAGAGAGACACACACATCATGGAGTTCAGGTAGAGAGACACACACATCATGGAGTTCAGGTAGAGATACACACATCATGGAGTTCAGGTAGAGATACACACATCATGGAGTTCAGGTAGAGACACACACATCATGGAGTTCAGGTAGAGACACACACATCATGGAGTTCAGGTAGAGACACACACATCATGGAGTTCAGGTAGAGACACACATCATGGAGTTCAGGTAGAGACACACATCATGGAGTTCAGGTAGAGACACACATCATGGAGTTCAGGTAGAGACACACACATCATGGAGTTCAGGTAGAGACACACACATCATGGAGTTCAGGTAGAGACACACACATCATGGAGTTCAGGTAGAGACACACACATCATGGAGTTCAGGTAGACACACACATCATGGAGTTCAGGTAGACACACACATCATGGAGTTCAGGTAGAGACACACACATCATGGAGTTCAGGTAGAGACACACATCATGGAGTTCAGGTAGAGACACATCATGGAGTTCAGGTAGAGAGACACACACATCATGGAGTTCATGTAGAGAGACACACACATCATGGAGTTCAGGTAGAGAGACACACACATCATGGAGTTCAGGTAGAGAGACACACACATCATGGAGTTCAGGTAGAGAGACACACACATCATGGAGTTCAGGTAGAGACACACACATCATGGAGTTCAGGTAGAGATACACACATCATGGAGTTCAGGTAGAGACACACACATCATGGAGTTCAGGTAGAGATACACACATCATGGAGTTCAGGTAGAGACACACACATCATGGAGTTCAGGTAGAGACACACACATCATGGAGTTCAGGTAGAGATACACACATCATGGAGTTCAGGTAGAGACACACATCATGGAGTTCAGGTAGAGACACACACATCATGGAGTTCAGCCAGAACCAGCAGGGCAGCAGGTAGAGAGACACACCTATGGCCATATTCAAAAAATGTCACAGCAATATAGCACAAACAATCTCATCATCCCTGCCCAATACCAAAACCCTGGTACCAAACCTCCGACCTACTGTCTTTTATCATTATTGATTGAGTCCAGATGTTGTCTGCCCCCCCCCCCTCTTCATTATCCTCCTCATCTCCCTCTCTCTCATCTCTTTCTCTCTCTTTATCCCTGTGAGTAAATATAGGAACATTTGAATTTGAGTGTTGTGAATCTCCAGGTTTATCCAGTTGAAGTTGGAGAGGGCCAGCTCAGCGGAGCGTCAGCTGGTGTTCAGTGAGATCCTCCAGGCTGCCTACCAACTCATGGTCGACGTCTTCGGAAACTACGTCATCCAGAAGTTCTTTGAGGTGTGTGTACACGGAGTATTAGTGATGCACCGATATCCAATATTTTCTTTGCCCCCAAAAAAAACCCAGATACCGATATTTTAAAATTTTAGTGGCCTTTTAAATATTCTAGTACAGTTAAATATTTTAGTACAGTTAAATAGTTGACACACACATGGACGCGGGGGGTCTAAGGCAGTGCAAGAGGCGTCACTACAGTCCCTGGTTCGATTCTAGGCTGTATCACATCTGGCTGTGATGGGGAGTCCCATAGGGTGGCGCACAATTGGCCCAGCGTCGTCCGGGGTTTGGCCGGGATAGGCTGTCATTGTAAATAAGAATTTGTTCTTATCTGACTTGCCTAGTTAAATACAGGTTACACACACACACACACACACACACTGACCAAAAAGTAATTTTGTTGTCATTTCCGTATGTCCCCATTACCAGTGAAACATAATCCAAATCTATTTATGTCACTTACTTGCTGTGCTGTTTGGTTGTTCAGACGTTTCATTCTCAACCCGGGATTTCTATGGAACACCGTTGGGGTCTTTGCGTGTCAAAAAAGATCCACTATTTGACCAATCAGGACCGGAGTATGACTGCATGTCACATAGTAGTTTAACGTGGCGTTCATACATGTTTTTACATAGTTATTACACATTGATTACACTATCACTCGTATTTCATATGTCACAACAATTCATCGATGCTGTATGCTATGATGCTGTGATGCTATGATGCTGTATGCTATGATGCTGTATGCTATGATGCTGTATGCTATGATGCTGGTAAAGTTGTCTCTCGCACCTACAGTGCTGGTCATAAAAAAAAGCTAGCGCATGGATGCAAATAATGTTCTTCCCCAAAAACATAGTAAAACGACAATCTATTTCAGTAGCTGTAGTTAGCTAGCTAACTATATAGCTAGGTGTCATCATCTAAAATAACTCTGATTTATAAGACAGTTCTTGTTTGATTAATGCTGGTCGGACCCATCTATGTGAAGCTAGCAACAATAACGATTAGCCACATTTGTGGACTTTGCGGTTAGCCTTCAAAATAAAAGTATGTCATTAACAGTCATGCAAATGAATACAAATAGTAGAATTGTGCCATAATTGAATAGATCATGTTAAACGAGGTTGGAATGTTATATAAAATCAACAAAAGACAATCATTTGTTAATTTGACAACCTGTTGAAATCACACTGGATGTATTAGACGATAGAATTGCATTGGGGACATCCCTTATTTCACCGCACAGCCTTACCTATGGATTGTGGATCAATGACATGGGGTATCAGTCTACTCAGGGACACCCAGAGAAACATTCGTGTCGTAGCTCTTATTGTGGGACTCTGAAACAACTGTGAATTGAGCCACATTTATTGTCAACCTGCTCTGTGTATTGAACACCATTCCAGAGGAAAAACCCATACTGTGTGGATGTTTTGGAGTCTGATAACTTTGAGGACGACGTTGGGAAAAAATATCTTGGGTATTGAGTAGACTTGATACCCCATTTCATTGATCCTCATTCCTTACTGAGTAGACTTGATACCCCATTTCATTGATCTCCAATCCTTACTGAGTAGACTTGATACCCCATTTCATTGATCTCCAATCCTTACTGAGTAGACTTGATACCCCATTTCATTGATCCTCAATCCTTACTGAGTAGACTTGATACCCCATTTCATTGATCCTCATTCCTTACTGAGTGGACTTGATACCCCATTTCATTGATTCCCAATCCTTACTGAGTGGACTTGATACCCCATTTCATTGATCCTCAATCCTTAGGTAAAGCTGTACAGTGCAATAAGAATGTCAATACACACAATAGGCTGACTGGAGGTGATTTCACACAGTCACAGTCACAGAGCTACAACGCTAATATTTGCGTGAACTCTTCACAGTTGTGTTCTGTGGGTGTCACTGAGTGGACTGATACCCCATTTCATTGCGTCACATTCCAACCTTGTCTAAATAATAGTCTAAATATTATTAAATGTTGTTTTGAAGAGTCAAATTAATAGCTTATTTAACCCGTCAAATAGTGTTATTGGCAATGTGTATCTCGTTTGACGCGCAAAGACCCGCAAAGATATCAGCTGATGTAAGAAGGGCTATATAAATACATTTGATTTGAAAGACCCTGAAGGTGTCCCATAGTATGTCGTGCAGCTAATAGCACTGACCCCATTACTGTGTAACTCCAGTAGGGTAACCTCTGAAAAACAGTGCACTTGGTGGTGTGTAGCGCTGCTCGACCAGTTGGCAAAAGCCAACATCACCCACGACAGAGAACGGTTGATTGTCAAGGGCAATGAATTCCGTTATCTTGCCGTTAATGGATTTCGGCCTTTGAGTTGTCTCGCTGAAATGTTCTTACTCTTTCAAATGACTGCTGGACTTGTTGACTGCTCCATCCACACAGCAGACATTGTGGGCTAGGTTAGGAATGCTGTGGTGCACGTGTAGCGCAAAATGTTACGTTGCGTCATTATGTCATGTACCTACGTTATGAAGGTATTGACATCTGTGTTAAACTAGACATCGGGCCGATACCGATGTTGGCATTTTTAGCTAATGTCATCCGATTCCAAAATGTTCATCCCTACTGAGTGTTCTAAACACCTTCCTAATATTGAGTTGCACCTCCCTCACCTTTCGTCCTCAGAACAGCCTCAATTCATTGGGGATGGACTCTACAAAGTGTCGAAAGTGTTCCACAGGGATGCTGGCCCATGCTGTTTATTTTATTTATTTTTTATTTAACCTTTATTTAACTAGACAAGTCAGTTAAGAACAAATTCTTATGATGGCCTACTCCAGCCAAACCCAAATCCAGCCAAACCCTAACCTGGACAACTCTGGGCCAATTGTGTGCCGCCCTATGGGACTCCCAATCACGGCCGAATGTGATACAGCCTGGATTCGAACCAGGTACTTTTAGTGACGCCTCTTGCGCTGAGATGCAGTGCCTTAGACCGCTGCGCCACTCGGGAGCCCAAATCAACTGTTAAATCCAATGCTTCCCACAGTTGTGTCAAGTTGGCGATGTCCTTTGGGTGGTGGACCCTTTCTTGATACACACAGGAAACTGTTGAGTGTGAAAAACCCAGCAGGGTTGAGTTCTAGACACAAACCGGTGCGCCTGGCACCTACTACCATATCCTGTTTAAAGGTACCTACTACCATATCCTGTTCAAAGGCACCTACTACCATATCCTGTTCAAAGGTACCTACTACCATATCCTGTTTAAAGGTACCTACTACCATATCCTGTTTAAAGGCACCTACTACCATATCCTGTTCAAAGGTACCTACTACCATATCCTGTTCAAAGGCACCTACTACCATATCCTGTTCAAAGGTACCTACTACCATATCCTGTTTAAAGGTACCTACTACCATATCCTGTTTAAAGGTACCTACTACCATATCCTGTTCAAAGGCACCTACCCTGGTCAGTCGGGTGTCCTTAATGTTTTGTGTATTTGCAGCACATGTGTTTGTATCAGACCCGTGTGTTGGTGGGGGAGGGGGGGGGGGGTATTTAGTTGTTTGCCAGGTAGGTTCTCCAGAAGTTCTTTGAGTTGTCTGATTTGTAACAGGTCTGTGTGTAAACTAAAGGTCGACCGATTATGATTTTTCAACGCCGATACCGATTATTGGAGGACCAAAAAAAGTTGCTACCGATTTAAAGAAAAATATATATATAATAATAATAATTAAAAAAATATATATATATAATATAAAAAATTGTTAAATAAAAATGTATTTGTAATAATGGCAATTACTAAATGAACACTTATTTTAACTTAATATAATACACCAATAAAAATCCATTTAGCCTCAAATAAATAATGAAACATGTTCAATTTGGTTTAAATAATGCAAAAACAAAGTGTTGGAGAAGAAAGTAAAAGTGCAATATGTGCCATGTAAGAAAGCTAACGTTTCAGTTCCTTGCTCAGAACATGAGAACATATGAAAGCTGGTGGTTCCTTTTAACACGAGTCTTCAATATTCCCAGGTAAGAAGTTTTAGGTTGTAGTTAATATAGTATTTATAGGACTATTTCTCTCTATACCATTTGTATTTTATATATCTTTGACTATTGGATGTTCTTATAGGCACTTTTAGTATTGCCAGTGTAACAGTACAGCTTCCGTCCCTCTCCTCACTCCTTCCTGGGCTCGAACCAGGAACACCTCGACAACAGCCACCCTCGAAGCAGCGTTACCTATGCAGAGCAAGGGGATCTACTACTCCAAGTCTCAGAGCGAGTGCCGTTTGAAACGCTATTAGCGCGAGCTAACTAGCTAGCCATTTCACATCGGTTACACCAGCCTCATCTCGGGAGTTGATAGGCTTGAAGTCATAAACAGCGCAATGCTTGAAGCACAGCGAAGAGCTGCTGGCAAAACGCACTAAAGTGCTGTTTGAATGAATGCTTACGAGCCTGCTGCTGCCTACCATCGCTCAGACTGCTCTATCAAATCATAAACTTAGTTATAACATAATAACACACAGAAATACGAGCCTTAGGTCATTAATATGGTCAAATCCGGAATCTATCATCTCAAACAAAACGTTTATTATTTCAGTGAAATACGGAACCGTTCCGTATTTTATCTAACAGGTGGCATCCCTAAGTCTAAATATTCCTGTTACATTGCACAACCTTCAATGTTATGTCATAATTATGTAAAATTCTGGCAAAATTAGTTCACAATGAGCCAGGCAGCCCAAACTGTTGCATATACACTGACTCTGCGTGCAATGAACGCAAGAGAAGTGACACAATTTCACCTGGTTAATATTGCCTGCTAACCTGGATTTATTTTAGCTAAATATTCAGGTTTAAAAATATATACTTCTGTGTATTGATTTTAAGAAAGGCATTGATGTTCATGGTTAGGTACCGTCGTCCAACGATTGTGCTTTTTTTCGCAAATGCGCTTTTGTTTATAATCATCCCCCAATTGGCGAAGTTGGCTGTCTTTGTTAGGAAGAAATAGTCTTCACACAGTTCACAACGAGCCAGGTGGCCCAAACTGCTGCATTTACCCTGACTCTGTTGCAAGAGAAGTGACACATTATCCCTAGTTAAAATAAATTAATGTTAGCAGGCAATATTAACTAAATATGCAGGTTTAAAAACATATACTTGTGTATTGATTTTAAGAAAGACATTGATGTTTATGGTTAGGTACACATTGGAGCAACGATACATAACCGCATCGATTATATGCAACGCAGGACACGCTAGATAAACTAGTAATATCATCAACCATGTGTAGTTAACTAGTGATTATGATTGATTGTTTTTTATTTAATGCTAGCTAGCAACTTACCTTGGCTTCTTACTGCATTCGCGTAACAGGCAGTCTCCTCGTGGAGTGCAATGAGAGGCAGGTGGTTAGAGCGTTTGACTAGTTAACTGTAAGGTTGCAAGATTGGATCCCCCGAGCTGACAAGGTACAAATCTGTCGTTCTGCCCCTGAACAAGGCAGTTAACCCACCGTTCCTAAGACGTCATTGAAAATAAGAATTTGTTCTTAACTGACTTGCTCTCTCTCTCTCTGTCTCTGTCTCTGTCTCTGTCTCTGTCTCTGTCTCTGTCTCTGTCTCTCTCTCTCTCTCTCTCTGTCTCTCTCTCTGTCTGTCTCTCTCTCTGTCTCTCTCTCTGTCTCTCTCTCTGTCTCTCTCTCTGTCTCTCTGTCTCTCTCTGTAGTTTGGCAGTGTGGACCAGAAGCTGGCTGTAGCCGAGAGGATCAGGGGTCATGTCCTGTCTCTGGCCCTTCAGATGTATGGCTGTAGAGTCATCCAGAAGGCGCTGGAGTTCATCCCCTCAGACCAACAAGTTATAGTACGTATTCAACTGGTGTGTGTGTGTGCGTACGTGCTCACACACATTGTGTACGAGAAGCCTGTGCTTCTGTTACTGTTCATATTCACACAAACAGTAAGGTGTGTGTGTAGAGTCAGGTGCAGCGGTCTAAGGCACCCGGTGCAAGAGGCATCACTACAGTCCCTGGTTCGAATCCAGGCTGTATCACATCCGGCCGTGATTGGGAGTCCCATAGGGCGGCGCACAATTGGCCCAGCGTCGTCCGGGATAGGCCGTGATTGTAAATCAAGAATTTGTTCTTAAGTGACGTGCCTAGTAAAAACAACTACACTAGAGGCTAGTCAGACAGCGGTGTTGTTTTAAGAGGATAAATATGCTTGTACGTGTCAGACTGTTAATCCTGGTTATTACAAAAATCAATTCCTCATAGAACCAAAAGGCCAGACATCTCAGGGGTTGTGATTTTTTTTTTTTTTTTAGCGGAGAGGAAGAAGGTCAAACGCATAAGCAATATCTTGCTGTGTTTTGTAAACGCAGATCTAAAATAGTTCTTATTGTAATTTCTGCTCGGCATCAGACTCTTATGCTTCAGTTGCACTTCTCCACTCCGGTGAGAATTCACCAACGTTTTGTCAGCGGACAGCGCTCTGTGTCGGCACTTTTCCCTGGTACTTTTCTCTGTGTCGGCACTTTTCCCTGGTACTTTTCTCTGTGTCGGCACTTTTCCCTGGTACTTTTCTCTGTGTCGGCACTTTTCCCTGGTACTTTTCTCTGTGTCGGCACTTTTCCCTGGTACTTTTCTCTGTGTAGCCTACTTTTCCCTGGTACTTTTCTCTGTGTCGGCACTTTTCCCTGGTACTTTTCTCTGTGTCGGCACTTTTCCCTGGTACTTTTCTCTGTGTCGGCACTTTTCCCTGGTACTTTTCTCTGTGTCGGCACTTTTCCCTGGTACTTTTCTCTGTGTCGGCACTTTTCCCTGGTACTTTTCTCTGTGTCGGCACTTTTCCCTGGTACTTTTCTCTGTGTCGGCACTTTTCCCTGGTACTTTTCTCTGTGTCGGCACTTTTCCCTGGTACTTTTCTCTGTGTCGGCACTTTTCCCTGGTACTTTTCTCTGTGTCGGCACTTTTCCCTGGTACTTTTCTCTGTGTCGGCACTTTTCCCTGGTACTTTTCTCTGTGTGGCCTACTTTTCCCTGGTACTTTTCTCTGTGTAGCCTACTTTTCCCTGGTACTTTTCTCTGTGTCGGCACTTTTCCCTGGTACTTTTCTCTGTGTAGCCTACTTTTCCCTGGTACTTTTCTCTGTGTCGGCACTTTTCCCTGGTACTTTTCTCTGTGTGGCCTACTTTTCCCTGGTACTTTTCTCTGTGTCGGCACTTTTCCCTGGTACTTTTCTCTGTGTAGCCTACTTTTCTCTGGTACTTTTCCCTGGTACTTTTCTCTGTGTCGGCACTTTTCCCTGGTACTTTTCTCTGTGTCGGCACTTTTCCCTGGTACTTTTCTCTGTGTAGCCTACTTTTCTCTGGTACTTTTCTCTGTGTCGGCACTTTTCTCTGGTACTTTTCTCTGTGTGGCCTACTTTTCTCTGGTACTTTTCTCTGTGTGGCCTACTTTTCTCTGGTACTTTTCTCTGTGTCGGCACTTTTCTCTGGTACTTTTCTCTGTGTAGCCTACTTTTCTCTGGTACTTTTCTCTGTGTAGCCTACTTTTCTCTGGTACTTTTCTCTGTGTCGGCACTTTTCCCTGGTACTTTTCTCTGTGTCGGCACTTTTCCCTGGTACTTTTCTCTGTGTCGGCACTTTTCCCTGGTACTTTTCTCTGTGTCGGCACTTTTCCCTGGTACTTTTCTCTGTGTCGGCACTTTTCTCTGGTACTTTTCTCTGTGTGGCCTACTTTTCTCTGGTACTTTTCTCTGTGTCGGCACTTTTCTCTGGTACTTTTCTCTGTGTAGCCTACTTTTCTCTGGTACTTTTCTCTGTGTAGCCTACTTTTCTCTGGTACTTTTCTCTGTGTCGGCACTTTTCCCTGGTACTTTTCTCTGTGTCGGCACTTTTCCCTGGTACTTTTCTCTGTGTCGGCACTTTTCCCTGGTACTTTTCTCTGTGTGGCCTACTTTTCTCTGGTACTTTTCTCTGTGTGGCCTACTTTTCCCTGGTACTTTTCTCTGTGTGGCCTACTTTTCCCTGGTACTTTTCTCTGTGTGGCCTACTTTTCCCTGGTACTTTTCTCTGTGTGGCCTACTTTTCCCTGGTACTTTTCTCTGGTACTTTTCTCTGTGTCGGTACTTTTCTCTGTGTGGCCTACTTTTCCCTGGTACTTTTCTCTGTGTGGCCTACTTTTCCCTGGTACTTTTCTCTGGTACTTTTCTCTGTGTAGCCTACTTTTCTCTGGTACTTTTCTCTGTGTGGCCTACTTTTCCCTGGTACTTTTCTCTGTGTAGCCTACTTTTCCCTGGTACTTTTCTCTGTGTAGCCTACTTTTCTCTGTGTAGCCTACTTATCTCTGGTACTTTTCTCTGTGTAGCCTACTTTTCCCTGGTACTTTTCTCTGTGTAGCCTACTTTTCTCTGGTACTTTTCTCTGTGTAGCCTACTTTTCTCTGGTACTTTTCTCTGTGTAGCCTACTTTTCTCTGGTACTTTTCTCTGTGTAGCCTACTTTTCTCTGGTACTTTTCTCTGTGTAGCCTACTTTTCTCTGGTACTTTTCTCTGTGTAGCCTACTTTTCCCTGGTACTTTTCCCTGGTACTTTTCTCTGTGTAGCCTACTTTTCTCTGGTACTTTTCTCTGTGTAGCCTACTTTTCCCTGGTACTTTTCTCTGTGTGGCCTACTTTTCCCTGGTACTTTTCTCTGTGTAGCCTACTTTTCTCTGGTACTTTTCTCTGTGTGGCCTACTTTTCCCTGGTACTTTTCTCTGTGTGGCCTACTTTTCTCTGGTACTTTTCTCTGTGTAGCCTACTTTTCTCTGGTACTTTTCTCTGTGTAGCCTACTTTTCTCTGGTACTTTTCTCTGTGTAGCCTACTTTTCCCTGGTACTTTTCTCTGTGTAGCCTACTTTTCCCTGGTACTTTTCCCTGGTACTTTTCTCTGTGTAGCCTACTTTTCCCTGGTACTTTTCTCTGTGTAGCCTACTTTTCCCTGTGTAGCCTACTTATCTACAGTAAAATTGAAGATGAACTTTAATCAAAACAGTAGAAATATGATGGCTATGCATCGTTTTGGGGAAAAAGACCGTTCATTGTTAGCACATTTAGCCTACCAGCCTAATAGCGTTGCACTTCTGTTGTCGTCTGATGAAAAGGAACCTATTTCTCTGCCGAGTTGAACTGCAGTATTTTCTGTGAAAGGAGAACTATATTTTCCTGATCACTATTGAGTTGACTTTCACTATGAAACGCAGGTGAAATGGTTTAAAATGCAGAGGTTTTTTGGTTTTGATTCTTGCGTTTTTGAGAAATGCAAATTTTTGACCTCAAAGTATTTGATGTAACCGTGTGTGTGTGTGTGTGTGTGTGTTGCAGAGTGAGATGGTACGGGAGTTGGACGGTCACGTGTTGAAGTGTGTGAAGGATCAGAACGGCAACCACGTGGTGCAGAAGTGTATCGAGTGTGTTCAGCCCCACGCGTTACATTTCATCATCGACGCCTTCAAGGGACAGGTGGGTGACCGCACACACACACACACACACACACACACACACACCTCATCGCCCACAAGGGACAGGTAGGTGACACACACCTCATCGCCCACAAGGGACAGGTAGGTGACACACACACACACACACACACACACACACACACACACACACACTAAGTGTGAGCAAATGCATAATATGTCATTGCCTTTCAGTAAGACTTGCTGATTTTCAATCACTGAAACAAATTATCAAATAAGTAAGTATAGAGGGCAAACACCTGCAGAGACACACACACACACACACACACACACACATCATCATCGCCCACAGGGGACAGGTGGGTCACCATGGTAACGGCAACAGCAGCCCAGCGGCAGCTATCTTTTATCCACTGACTAAATGTCATAATTAGCATAAAGCGCGTGTGTGTGTGTGTGTGTGTGTGTGTGTGTAGTAGTGTGTGTGTGTAGTAGTGTGTGTGTGTGTGTGTGTGTGTGTGTGTATAGTAGTGTGTGTGTGTGTGTGTTTTTAAAGAGAATATTGAGCCTGTGCTTTGACTGCTGGAGAAGACAACTACATTGTTGTTTATATAACACACACAGGTTGTCTGTGTATCAAGTCATTTGATTGGGCTCTTGGATTTCCACTTGTTTCATTCCTACCCATCAGATAGTCAGTTGTGTGATTGTTAGTGATTGATTGTTTGTCTAGTTGGTTAAATAGGTCATCAGGAATGGGCTGTCATCTGTCTTTCACTGGTGTGTGTGTGACTTGAGTGAACAAAGATTTGAAGGTGTAGGTTTGTGTGTATAAAGTGTGTGTGTGTGTGAACAAAGATTTGAAGGTGTAGGTTTGTGTGTATAAAGTGTGTGTGTGAACGAAGGTGTAGATTTGTGTGTAAAATGTGTGTGTGTGTGTGTGTGTGTGTGTGTGTGTGTGTGTGTGAACAAAGATTTGAAGGTGTAGGTTTGTGTGTATAAAGTGTGTGTGTGTGTGTGTGTGTCTCTCTGCAGGTGTTTGCCCTCTCCACCCACCCCTACGGCTGTAGAGTGATCCAGCGTATTCTAGAACACTGTCTTCCAGACCAGACCCTGTCCATTCTGGAGGAGCTGCACCAACACACGGAGCAACTGGTGCAGGTAGCACACGCCCACAAAACTACTGATGTCAAGATGAGGACATTTGTCATCACACCGACCTTCTGTATCGTGGTTTAGGCTGAAAAACGGCTAGAACTTGAACCTTTGTGGAAACAAGTGTTCAGCTTCACCAAGTAGCTAACGTTAATGCAGAACTCTGTGTAATATAGCCGTTTCTCCCTTCTCTCTTCTAGGACCAGTATGGTAACTATGTGATCCAGCACGTGCTAGAACACGGCAGAGCGGAGGACAAGAGTAAGATCGTAGCTGAGATCAGAGGAAACGTACTGGGGCTCAGCCAACACAAGTTTGCCAGGTACACACACACACACACACACACATCAATGAATCATATTGATACATTTTTTTTTTTTTTTAAACAATGTACACCTTCGTTTGTCACTAAGTCAGTTAACCCTCCCTCCCTCTCTCTGCAGTAATGTAGTGGAGAAGTGTGTGAGCCATGCGTCGCGTGCAGAGCGGGCCGTGTTGATAGACGAGGTGTGTAGCCTGACGGAGGGGCCCCACAGCGCCTTGTACACCATGATGAAGGACCAGTATGCCAACTACGTGGTGCAGAAAATGATTGACGTGGCCGAACCCACACAGAGAAAGATCATCATGCACAAGGTAGGTCTGAAGTAGTTTGAGCGACTGGTGTGAAGTAGTTTGAGCGACTGGTGTGAAGTAGTTTGAGCGACTGGTCTGAAGTAGTTTGAGCGACTGGGAGTTTTTTATTTAACCTTTATTTGAACAGATGCACCTTGTGCTGGGAACAATAAAAGGCCACTATAAAATGTACAGTTCTGTCACACCACCCAATGCTACAGATATCTCTAGTTTTAAGGGAGCGTGAGCAACTGGCACTCTGACTACAGGAATGTCCACCAGAGCTGTTGACAGATAATTTAATGTTAATTTCTCTACCATAAACTGCCTCCAACGTAGTTTTGGACAATTTTGTAAATAAGAATTTGTTCTTAACTGACTTGCCTAGTCAAACTAAAGTGGTTGCTGTAATGGTGCTGTGCCCAGGCCTAAACCCTGATTGGTTTACATTCAAATGCATTTCTCAGGTACATCTTAGCTAGCTAGACAAGGAAGCCTTGAAATGGGCCGATTCATTATTAAGCTCACTACCCTTATGGAGTGGCAGCACGCGCTGATTTCCATACTTTTGGAATGTTTTCTGAACCAACAATGATGGGCGCCGCCCACTTAAGCAGCACGGGATCTAATTGGTCAGCAATGATGGGCGCCGCCCACTTAAGCAGCCCGGGATCTAATTGGTAGATTTCATGTTGTCTATTGCTGTCAAAGCATCCAGGACTTATTTTTTTTCTCTCTCTAAATAGCCTAAAAGAAAAGCTTTGACTATCATTCAGCATGTTTCCCCCTATCAGCATCCAGCCCAATAGCATTGTGAATAGGCCTAGAAGTACTTTCGAGAGAGCACGCTGAAATAAAATGGTGACTTAATGATGACATTTTTCCCTGTAAATGAGGCCAGCGTCTGAATTGATTTGTTGTGGCAGAGAGGAGGAAGTAGAACCCTTCCGGGATTTGACAGTTTTCCTGAATTAACCAGGTTTCCATTTACATAATCAAGATTTTAGCCTTTTTTTAGATTTGTCTTAACGCAACGATTCCTCAGTTTGCTTATTTCTGTCTGGCCATCTCCCCTCAGATCCGGCCCCACGTCTCCACTCTGAGGAAGTATACGTATGGAAAACACATCCTGGCCAAGCTGGAGAAATACTACATGAAGAATGGAGTGGACCTGGGCCCTCTCTGTGGCCCTCCCAACGGCATCATGTAAACCTTCTACCCTTTTCCACACCTTAACACTTGAGGACAAGACGGGCCGGACGGGAACGTGGGACAGTGCTCAGTACATCACCTGCTGGATTGGTGGAGGAACGGTGGTGATTCAACATGTCGGACCCTCTGTGTACAGCTGACGTTGTATTGGAATGTCACGTCTTTTATACCATAACCCCTATATACCCTACATGAAAAATGACATGTTAACTACTACCCCACACACAACCTATTATTTCCTACCACCCGATGGTCTAAACCCTAAACCCCCCCCCCCCCTCTCTCTCTTTTCCCCTCCTAATGAGATCATGTAAACTGCTGCCCTACCTACCCCCCCCAAATGACATGTAGAACCCTCTTTGCCTACTCCAACCCCCCTCCTTTTCCCGTCCCACTCTTATCGCCATGGTAACCCATTGGTATGAGCCTGTGTCTAAACAGGAAGCCTTGGTTAGTTTTAGCCCGTCTCCCAACCAAGCCCTACCCTGCTGCAGGGAGGAGGGAGGGGGAGGTGAGATACGTACCCACCCTGCTGCAGGGAGGAGGAGGTGAGATACGTACCCACCCTGCTGCAGGGAGGAGGGAGGGGGAGGTGAGGTACGTCCCTACCCTGCTGCAGGGAGGAGGGAGGGGGAGGTGAGATACGTACCCACCCTGCTGCAGGGAGGAGGGAGGGGGAGGTGAGATACGTACCCACCCTGCTGCAGGGAGGAGGGAGGGGGAGGTGAGGTACGTACCCACCCTGCTGCAGGGAGGAGGGAGGGGGAGGTGAGATACGTACCCACCCTGCTGCAGGGAGGAGGAGGTGAGATACGTACCCACCCTGCTGCAGGGAGGAGGGAGGGGGAGGTGAGGTACGTCCCTACCCTGCTGCAGGGAGGAGGGAGGGGGAGGTGAGATACGTACCCACCCTGCTGCAGGGAGGAGGGAGGGGGAGGTGAGATACGTACCCACCCTGCTGCAGGGAGGAGGGAGGGGGAGGTGAGGTACGTCCCTACCCTGCTGCAGGGAGGAGGGAGGGGGAGGTGAGATACGTACCCACCCTGCTGCAGGGAGGAGGGAGGGAGGGGGAGGTGAGATACGTACCCACCCTGCTGCAGGGAGGAGGGAGGGAGGGGGAGGTGAGATACGTACCCACCCTGCTGCAGGGAGGAGGGAGGGGGAGGTGAGATACGTACCCACCCTGCTGCAGGGAGGAGGGAGGGGGAGGTGAGGTACGTCCCTACCCTGCTGCAGGGAGGAGGGAGGGAGGGGGAGGTGAGATACGTACCCACCCTGCTGCAGGGAGGAGGGAGGGGGAGGTGAGATACGTACCCACCCTGCTGCAGGGAGGAGGGAGGGGGAGGTGAGATACGTACCCACCCTGCTGCAGGGAGGAGGGAGGGGGAGGTGAGGTACGTCTCCACCCTTCGTTCCTTCTCCCTGTTTTTCTTTATTTGTCTTTTGGATAAACTAGAATAATTTCACTTTTTTGCTACTGCTGTGGCATTCACAGTTCTGTGTCGTATCGCTAGTATGGGATGGAACGTCTTTAATTTGACTGAATACGTCACCAAACCCATAGTCCCATACACAAACACACAAGCCATGTGCTTACCAGCAAGTCATTTAACATGGGAGGTTAGTTTTCAGTCCTGCTTTTTTATATATATATATATATATATAGCGTGTGTATACTGGTGTAGACCTTTGCATATATATAAATATAAAAAACTTTAGTTTTTCAGGTTTTTGATGTTGACTATCTATAATGTATCCTAGTAGTGAACACATCTCTGACTGTATAATTGTACATTTGTAAACCCTTGTAATGTAAAAGTGATTTACCACCCTTTTTGGTATCAGACGATATATATATCTATATATCTATATATCTATATATCTATATATCTATATATAAAAAATAAAAAACTGTTTAAAAAAACCTCTGAGAAACTCTTGTGCATTTCGGTGCATATTCTCACCTCCTGGTTTGTGACATATGAGTTGTTGTATATTGTAAATTGTAATATCAAATTTTTGTTTTGAAAAGTCCTTTCTATACTGCGTAGTACTTGTACAAAGCCCCCCCCCCCCCACCTTAACAACAGAACTCACCACCTTAACAACAGAACTCACCACCTTAACAACAGAACTCACCACCTTAACAACAGAACTCACCACCTCAACAACAGAACTCACCACCTCAACAACAGAACTCACCACCTCAACAGAACTCACCACCTCAACAGAACTCACCACCTTAACAACAGAACTCGCCACCTTAACAACATAACTCGCCACCTTAACAACAGAACTCACCACCTTAACAACAGAACTCACCACCTTAACAACAGAACTCACCACCTTAACAACAGAACTCACCACCTCAACAACAGAACTAACCACCTTGACAACAGAACTCACCACCTTAACAACAGAACTCACCACCTTAACAACAGAACTCACCACCTTAACAACAGAACTCACCACCTCAACAACAGAACTCACCACCTCAACAACAGAACTCACCACCTCAACAACAGAACTCACCACCTCAACAACAGAACTCACCACCTTAACAACAGAACTCACCACCTCAACAACAGAACTCACCACCTCAACAACAGAACTCACCACCTCAACAACAGAACTCACCACCTCAACAACAGAACTCACCACCTCAACAACAGAACTCGCCACCTCAACAACAGAACTCACCACCTCAACAACAGAACTCGCCACCTTAACAACAGAACTCACCACCTTAACAACAGAACTCACCACCTCAACAACAGAACTCACCACCTCAACAACAGAACTCACCACCTCAACAACAGAACTCACCACCTCAACAACAGAACTCACCACCTTAACAACAGAACTCGCCACCTTAACAGAACTCGCCACCTTAACAGAACTCACCACCTTAACAACAGAACTCACCACCTTAACAACAGAACTCACCACCTTAACAACAGAACTCACCACCTCAACAACAGAACTCACCACCTCAACAACAGAACTCACCACCTCAACAACAGAACTCACCACCTCAACAACAGAACTCACCACCTCAACAACAGAACTCACCACCTCAACAACAGAACTCACCACCTCAACAACAGAACTCGCCACCTTAATAACAACAGAACTCACCACCTTAACAACAGAACTCACCACCTTAACAACAGAACTCACCACCTCAACCCCATCCGCCGAACTACACTGCAAACGCTCCCTGTCCGTTTACTAAACGTCCATTACGCCACAGTTAACACTGAAGTCAACGAGACATGGTACACCAACATGTCAGTAGTGAAGCGACTCTTATTTTATTTTTTACACTTAAGTCTATTTAAATTACAGAGCGTGAGACATGGCATCTGACTGAAGCGTCAACAGCTCATAGTGACTCTGTGTTTCCGCCTGTTCTGTAGCAGTCAAAACATTACAAAACACACGTGAGATGTTTCCAGTGTAGTTTGGGGGTTGTAACTGCCACCACAGGACACACTGTTAGCAGTCTGCTTGTGTTTTTGTATTTTTAGATATTTTATAGGAATGCTTTCCCCTTGTCTAAGGGTAATGGATGGGGTGAGGGGCGATGAGTTTAAAGGTTGACTCGGTGATATCATGTCATACACACCGGGGCGACTTCCCGGCTTGCAGACATCAACAACGGCCTATTTCATATCTGCCAAGGCTACCACTATTGGTTCTTCTCTTGAGGCGTGACGCCCACATTGAGAAGAGCCGTCAGTGGCGGTCTCGGGATATAATATATGACTTGTGTTGTTACTGATGTCTGGAAGCAGGAAGTAGCTCCCGCTGTGTTACCATGTCATATGGCTGAGTCTACCTCGAACCCCTCTGCTCTCCTCGGGGTACAGTTGTACAAAAGACTGCAGCAGTGTGGTGTGCCTCTCTTTTTTTTTTTTTTTGTACCTTAATAATAGTCCTGTAAAAGTGATGTATCATAATGTCCCCCGGTAAAGGCCGGGCGTCGCCTGTCTCGCCGTCCGTAACCAGGACTACTGCGGTGGGCAGCGGCATGTGTACATTTTAAAGTGGCGAGCCTTGTGTATCTGAATAGGAGCATCTTCTGTAACCATAATGTGTATAGTTCTAACAGAAACCTATGTGTGTGTGCTTGTTGCCTGGGCAACTATATATATTTTTTTTGTATCTCCTGTTGTAGATTGTCTCTCTAAACAAAGATGTGTGATTTATTTTTTATTTTGAAACAAAACTGAACGCAAAAAAAAAAAAACTGTAGTTTTGGAGTTTTTTTTGTTTGTCTGTGTGATTTATGTTGGGTAACACACAGAGTAGTTGATTTTGATAATCATCACTACATCTGAGAATGCAGAATCACTTATCCTACTAGTACTGATTTTTAAGGTGATAAGTGTTTTACCGAGGAAAGATTTACACCAGAGTTTCTCAAACTCGGTGAAGAATATGTACATAAAGATATATGAATGAGTGATGGTACAGAACGGCATAGGCAAGACGCAGTAGATGGTATCCAGTACAGTATATACACAAAGTGGCATAGTTTAAAGTGGCTAGTGATACATGTATTACATAAAGATGCAGTAGAAGGTATAGAGTACAGTATATACATATGAGATGAGTAATGTAGGGTATGTAAACATTATATTAAGTGGCATTGTTTAAAGTGGCTAGTGATACATTTTTTACATACATTTTTCCATGATTAAAGTGGCTGGAGTTGAGTCAGTATGTTGGCAGCAGCCACTCAATGTTAGTGGTGGCTGTTTAACAGTCTGCTGGCCTTGAGATAGAAGCTGTTTTTCAGCTGTCCTTGATGAAGCTGTCCTTGATGATCTTTATGGCCTTCCTGTGACATCGGGTGGTGTAGGTGTCCTGGAGGGCAGGTAGTTTGCCCCCGGTGATGCGTTGTGCAGACCTCACTACCCTCTGGAGAGCCTTACGGTTGTGGGCGGAGCAGTTGCCGTACCAGGCGGTGATACAGCCCGACAGGATGCTCTCGATTGTGCATCTGTAAAAGTTTGTGAGTGCTTTTGGTGACGAGCTGAATTTCTTCAGCCTCCTGAGGTTGAAGAGACGCTGCTGCGCCTTCTTCACGACGCCGTCTGTGTGGGTGGACCAATTCAGTTTGTCCGTGATGTGTACGCCGAGGAACTTAAAACTTACACCCTCTCCACTACTGTCCCGTTGATGTGGATAGGGGGGTCCTCCCTCTGCTATTTCCTGAAGTCCACAATCATCTTCTTTGTTTTGTTGCTGTTGAGTGAGGCTATTTTCCTGACATCACACTCCGAGGGCCCTCCCCTCCTCCCTGTAGGCCGTCTCGTCGTTGCTGGTAATCAAGCCTACCACTGTAGTGTCGTCTGCAAACTTGATGATTGAGTTGGAGGCGTGGCCACGCAGTCATGGGTGAACGGAGTTTGGAACGCACTCAGAACGCATCCTTGTGGGGCGGAGATGTTGTTACCTATCCTCACCACCTGGGGGCGGCCCGTCAGGAAGTCCAGTACCCAGTTGCACAGGGCGGGGTCGAGACCCAGGGTCTCGAGCTTAATGACGAGTTTGGAGGGTACTATGGTGTTAAATGCTGATCTGTAGTCGATGAACAGCATTCTCACATAGGTATTCCTCTTGTCCAGATGGGTTAGGGCCGTGTGCAGTGTGGTTGCGATTGCGCGTCGTCTGTGGACCTTTTGGGGAGGTAAACAAATTGGAGTGGGTCTAGGGTGTCAGGTAGGGTGGAGGTGATATGGTCCTTGACTAGTCTCTCAAAGCACTTCATGATGATGGAAGTGAGAGCTACGGGGCGGTAGTCATTTAGCTCAGTTACCTTAGCTTTCTTGGGAACAGGAACAATGATGGCCCTCTTGAAGCATGTGGGAACAGCAGACTTGGATAGGGATTGATTATGTCTGTAAACACACCAGCGAGCTGGTCTGCGCATGCTCTGAGGACGCCGCTGGGGATGCCGTCTGGGCCTGCAGCCTTGCGAGGGTTAACACCTTTTACTCACGTCGGCTGCAGTGAAGGAGAGTCCGCAGGTTTTGGGCCGTGTCAGGTTTTGGGCCGTGTTAGCCTCTCCCAGGCTTGTCCTCAAAGCGAGCAAAGAAGTTGTTTAGTCTGTCTGGGAGCAAGACACCCCGGTCCGCGACTGGGCTGGTTTTCTTTTTGTAATCTGTGATTGACTGTAGACCCTGCCACATACCTCATACCTGTCTGAGCCGTTGAATTGCGACTCTACTTTGTCTCTATACTGACGCTTAGCTTGTTTGATTGCCTTGCGGGGGGAATAGCTACACTGTTTATATTCGGTCACCTCCCCTGGTTAAAAGCAGTGGTTGTATCACAATGATTGTGATACGCAGTTGCCAGCTAGTGACATTAGGCTGATTCATTAGCTCAAATTATTGATTGGTCTGATCATTTTAAGAGTTATTTAACTTGACAAGTCAGTTAAGAAAAAAATCTTATTTTCAATGATGGCCTAGGAACAGTGGGTTAACTGGTCTAGGAGCAGTGGGTTAATTGGTCTAGGAACAGTGGGTTAACTGGTCTAGGAACAGTGGGTTAACTGGTCTAGGAACAGTGAGTTAACTGGTCTAGGAACAGTGGGTTAACTGGTCTAGGAACAGTGGGTTAACTGGTCTAGGAACAGTGGGTTAACTGGTCTAGGAACAGTGGGTTAACTGGTCTAGGAACGGTGGGTTAACTGGCCTAGGAACGGTGGGTTAACTGGCCTAGGAACGGTGGGTTAACTGGTCTAGGAACAGTGGGTTAACTGGCCTAGGAACGGTGGGTTAACTGGTCTAGGAACAGTGGGTTAACTGCCTTGTTCAGGAGCAGAACGACAGATTTTTACCTTGTCAGCTCGGGGATTCAATCTTGCAACCTTTCAGTTACTTGTCCAACGCTCTAACCACTATGCTACATTGCAGAGTGATTTAATTATTCTATCATGATAAAAACAGATCTAGCTAATAAGCCTATACAATAGTTGAGTTTTATTGTCCCCCAAGAAGGGAATATATATATTTTTTTCAGACTGGTAGGTCTTAAAGCCAGACTGGTGGGTTTATACGGCTGCGTTTACACAGGCAGACCAATTCTGATCTTTTGCCCAATTATTGGCAAAAGAGCTGATCTGATTGGTCAAAAGACCAATTGGAGGGAAAAAAAACACCAACAATTCCAGACTTGAGGCTACTTTGTATTAGGGTAAGGGAATCTGGAAAGACTTTTGTATTGGCCTAATTGTGGTGTTTTCTAATAGGCCTACTTTTAATTTTAAATTGGTCATTTGTACAACTATTTGGTAAATATTTAACCAAACCATTAAATCAAAAGACACTCCTGTAGACAATCGGTTTATTTATCAGATTTGTGTTTCAATAGAAAGTGTCCTCTGCCTCCTTTCCTTCCCTTGCTCAACTGTTCTGTGTTCAAAGGACAGGTGACACAAAATGGCTGGAGAGGGGGAGGTCTCATGGGAATGTACCCTCACATTCCCAATAAGCCTAATAATGATAGGCTAATGTCAGTTCACCTCGATATGATGGAATGGGAAAAGAGATCCATCTGGGTCATCATTCAAAGGTAGAGTATAGGCAACATACCTTCCTGCATTGGGCAAATTCAAATTGTTGAACGTTTTTTAAAAAAAAATGGTATAGGCTACTGAACGCGACCCAGTTTTGACTAGAATTAGTTGATATGTTGGTGTGAAAGTCCTCTGACTCGGGTTATTATTGTTCGGTTGGAAAACGGGGCCAGTAGCCAGATGGTCTGGGGGGTCTTGGGCACACCCGAGACCCAGTGAACATAGACATGCCCACTACAACCGCCTGGCGCTGCGTCCAATGTCCCCTGCAGTGTGGTATGGTGCCCTACCCCCGCCCCGGTTGGGGTTTCGTTGGGAGGTGTGTGTGTCAGGGGCGGTGATGGAACAGCCTGAGGGTGCCTATTCGGGGCTGCAGGGGGCACCCTCGCCTCGCCCACCAGAGGAGACCCCCCCAATACACACACACACACACACACAACCTCCTCCTGCCATACTGACTCTCCCAGGCTCGTCCCTAGTTACCACAGCCACAAAGTCATGAACCCCGCCTATTTCTACAGTTACTCTTAAATGGGTTATTTTAAACATCACCACACTGCGAACCTTATGCCGAACCCTAACCTTAAATTAAGGCCAAAAAGCACATTTTTGTTTTCATGTAGTTTTACGATATTGACCATTTGAACTTTGTGGCTGGGGTAACTATAGTGAAAACCCTCTCCCAGGCCGACGCGCGTAGCCAAACGGAACATCAGAGAGCATAGGGCTGGCGTCTCCTGGTAGTACATCTATCAGGTCTCGAGCACATAAAGTCCAAAAGAGAGGGACTAAAGGAAATAAAGACAATAGGGGCTCCCTTGCAGGAAGAAGGAATCTCCCGTCGTTTTAAACCTAGTTCCATTACCAGAGAGGATACACGCGGGTTAGCGTTTTACCGAGACGGATTAATAAAACGCCAGACGGATGTTCGCGAGGAGGGGTGGTCCGCTCTGAAGTTGGAGACTACTGCCTACCGAATACGGAGAGAGGAGAGAAGCGCTTTTGTTTTCCCCGTGAAGGCTAGCGCCCCCCGGCCACAGCATGAAGCTGCCGCCTTGTTTCGTGGCGCTCATCGCGGCGCTGCTCGTTCACTCCGCGCTGGTAAGGGCACGAGACTGCCGGGTCCTTTGTGTATTCTATTGAAGTATTGTTCCATTTCTACCGATTAATCACTTCGATGGACTGGGAAAACCGGAATCTAGGTTTCCATAGCATAGGGTATTGATAGGCTATGACTTAGACATGTGTGTTGCTCGTGGTTAATAAGGTAGCAGTCTGTGTGTGTGTGTGTGTGTGTGTGTGCTGCTCGGTGGTCTATGGGGGCATAGTGGTCGGTAGTAAATCTTGGACTCGACCCATATTTGGTCGCGAGCCGCCCGTGACTCCCGTGTCTCTCCCGGGTCTTTGTGTCTCAGACACTGGGGGTGATCAAGGTTATTATGGGCTGTTCGGTGAACTGCTCTTGTGGCGTCTGCTTCGCTAACTCACATCCATCCCCCGGTAATTCAGCTCGAGCCTTTTTAGGCTTCTGCAGTAGGGTTTCGATTGGTTGCCCTGTGTATATGTACGGGTGTGGGTGTCTCTCAGATACTGAGGTGAGGGCCGGCCTGGAGTAAACGGGGGCCTGTCCGTTGAGGATGGGTGAGAGACCCCGGGGCTTCTCCGGTAACCGGGGGGTGTGAAGAAGGGGTGGGGCAGGGGAAACGCCATGCGGTGCGCGATGGATGGGAATGATGTCATCGGGAATCGCGACTAAGCGAACTGTTAGGAATGCTTGAGTCTCCTGGAACCAACCGGTGCTCCAGCACCCCCTCACCAGCTCCGTGCTAATTTATCCTCCATACCAGAAGAGATCGTTGTGGTCTTAGTAGGATAGCACAAGTCGTCATATAGCCCACAGTCCATCTTGGGTGCAAAAGTGCTATTGTCTTAAAATGGTAAAACACACAATTGCCTAAAAAATATCATTATGTAGCTCTACCTCCTATTCTCTATGTGGTCAGATCTGCTGGAGTATAGAGGTCACACACAGCAAAGGTTTCTAGATAGAATCCCCGAGCTGACAAGGTACAAATCTTTCGTTCTGCCCCAGAACAAGGCAGTTAACCCACTGTTCCTAGGCCGTCATTGAAAATAAGAATTTGTTCTGAATTGACTTGCCTAGTTAAATAAAGTTAAAAAATAAAAACACAATGTTTAACTTTGTTGTTTTTGAGAAGGAGAGAGGATGCAATTGAGATTCTCCAACAGGCACATACTGGGTCAGTTGGTGCTGTTGTCTGCCAAAGATCTGCCTCCCTCTAATCTGACCCTGATGAGACACACACACACACACACACAGAGTCATAGAAAACCGCACAGATGGAGGCAGGTGTGTCTCATGCTGGCACAGGTAACATCACACACACATCAGTGGTCTCCGGAATGCTCAGTAACCCCAGACAGCCCTGCCCTGGGGACACTGACATACACACTTCAAAAGGCACTCACACACAGATTGGCATACTTGCTCAGATCTTTTGCTGCCTCCAGTGACTGACAGGTCGTGTGTGTGTGTGTGTGTGTGTCCTGGTTCCAGCCTCAGTGCATGGTCTGCGTTGGTATTTATTTCCTATGATATGAGGCTGTGATTTCATTTCCTGCCGTGTAAGTTTAGATGAAGCCAGATTGTCCCACATACATCTGCTGCATCCCACAGAGACTGTGTGTGTGTGTGTGTGTGTGTGTGTGTGTGTGCGCCTATCTATTCGTACCAGGGTTTTAGATGAAGCCTGATTTTCCCACAGTCTCTGTGTGTGTGTGTCTGCCAGGGTTTGTGTGCTAGCTTTTTTTGTGGCGTGTATGAAACGAGAGAGCACTTTTATGGTGTGTGTGAGAGAGAGAGAGAAGTTGGGTGTTTTTGAGGATCATGTTTGGTTCGGGGAATGAATCAGTTTCTTGTGCCTGAAATAGTAGACAAAGCCCCCCATAGAGAGCAAAGGAGGGAGGAGAAAATAGTGAGAGAGAGAGAGAGAGGGGGATAGAGAGAGTGTGTGGAATGTCAGAGGCAATTTGACACAGGAAGTGGGTCCCTCTCACTCTTTTAAGGGCAGTCTCTCTATTGCAATTCAATTTCAATTCATTTTAAGGGGCTTTACTGGTATGGGAAACATATGCTAACATTGCCAAAGCAAGTGAGGTAGATAATAAACAATAAAAAATTAACAGTAAACATTACACTCACAGAAGTTCCAAAAGAATAAAGACATTTCAAATGTCATTATGTCTATATACAGTGTTGTAATGATGTGCAAATAGTTAAAGTACAAAAGGGAAAATAAATCAGCATAAATATGGGTTGTATTTACAATGGTGTTTGTTCTTCACTGGTTGCCCTTTTCTTGTGGCAACAGGTCACAAATCTTGCTGCTGTGATATCTGTCTCTCTCTGTCTCTGTGTCTCTCCTCTCAGTTCAATTACAATTCAAAGGGTTTTATTGGTATGGAAAACATGTGTTAACATTGCCAAAGCAAGTGAAGTAGATAATAAACGTAAGTGAAATAAACAATAAAATGAACAGGCTTGGGATTTTTCCCATCACTATACTACACTATGTAGCCTAGTATACATTGTTCAGGGTTGGAGTTAGTTCCACTGCAGTAATAGGAAATGAAACATCTCTCAGTTCATATTTGGAACTCTGTTATACCATACAGTAGGTATATATGTAGGTCTGTATGTACAGTGCATTCAGACTATTTGACATTTTCTACATATATACATTAAGGCTGTAATCTAAAATGGATTTTATAAATACATCATCAATCTACACATAATACTCCATAATGACATCACAATACCCCACAATGACATCACAATACCCCACAATGACATCACAATACCCCATAATGACATCACAATACCCCATAATGACATAGCAAAAAACAGATTCAATTTTTTTCTCTCCAATGTATTAAAGATAAAGTATTCAGACCCTTTACTCAGTACTTTGGCAGAGATTACAGCCTCAATTCTTCTTTGGTATGACGCTACTTCCTTTGCACACCTGTATCTCAACTTCGGTGATGTCATCTATAAAATAGCCTCCAACATTCTACTCAGCAAATTGGATGCAGTCTATCACAGTGCCATCCGTTTTGTCACCAAAGCCCCATATACTACCCACCATTGCGACCTGTACGCTCTCGTTGGTTGGCCCTCGCTTCATACTCGTCGCCAAACCCACTGGCTACAGGTTATCTACAAGTCTCTGCTAGGTAAAGCCCCGCCTTATCTCAGCTCACTGGTTACCATAGCACCCACTCATAGCACGCGCTCCAGCAGGTATATCTCACTGGTCACCCCCAAAGCCAACTCTTCCTTTGGCCGCCTTTCTTTTCAGTTCTCTGCTGCCAATGACTGGAACGAACTGCAAAAATCTCTGAAGCTGGAGACTCACATCTCCCTCACTAGCTTTAAGCGCCAGCTGTCAGAGCAGCTCACAGATCACTGCACCTGTACATAGCCCATCTGTAAACAGCCCATCTAACTACCTACCTCATCCCCATACTGTATTTATTTATTTATCTTGCTCCTTTGCAACCCAGTATCTCTACTTGCACATTCATCTTCTGCACAGTGTTTAATTGCTATATTGTAATTACTTCGCCACCATGGCCTATTTATTTCCTTATCTCCCTTAACTTACCTCATTCTCACTCACTGTATATAGACTTTTTGTTTTCTTTTGTTCTACTGTATTATTGACTGTATGTTTGTTTTACTCCATGTGTAACTCTGTGTTGTTGTATGTGTCGAATTGCTATGCTTTATCTTGGCCAGGTCGCAGATGCAAATGAGAACTTGTTCTCAACTAGCCTACCTGGTTAAATAAAGGTAAAATAAAAAAAGTAAAACATTTAGGGAGTTTCTCCCATTCTTCTCTGCAGATCATCTAAAGCTCTGTCAAGTTGAATGGGGAATGTCGCTGCACAGCTATTTTCATGTCTCTTCAGAGATGTTCTATCAGGTTCAAGTCTGGGCTTTGGCTGGGCCAGAGTGATGGAGTGCTGCATCAGATGACCTGGCCTTCACAATCACCTGACCGCAACCCACTTGAGATGGTTTGCAATGAGTTGGACCGCAGAGTGAAGGAAAAGCAGCCAACAAGTGCTCAGCATATGTGGGAACTTCTTCAAGACTGTTGGAAAAGCATTCCTCATGAAGCTGTTTGAGAGAATGCCAAGAGTGTGCAAAGCTGTCATCAAGGCAAAGGGTGGCTACTTTGAAGAATCTCATATAAAATATATTTTGATTTGTTTAACACTTTTTTGGTTACTACATGATTCCATATGTGTTATTTCAGAGTTTTGATGTCTTCACTATTATTCTACAATGTAGAAAATAGTAAAAATAAAGAAAAACCCTTGAATGGGTTGTGTCCAAACTTTTGACTGGTATAGTGTGTTATGTTATTGTTTTTGTGTCTAAGTCTATTGAGCCTGGCCTGAGAACAAGTAATGATGATGGCTCCACCCTACTCTCTACCTCTAGTCTAGCTCCTCCCCCTTGGCTTCCCTTACCCCGGTTGTAGTAGTAACATATAACAGCTCTGAATAGGTGGAACCAGTCTTTCCCAAACCCCTCCTAAGGGACCACCAGACAGACAGTCCACTTCTTTGTTCCATACCTACACTGGCCTGTCACACCTGAGGCAACTAACCAAAGGTTTGGTGTTAAAGGGTTTTGTTGAATCAGGTGTGATAGTGCAGGGCAGAAAAACAAAGGGGGGACTGTCTGGTCAGATGGACCCCAAGGTCCAGGAGAAACACCAGCATAATGTCTCTTCTCCTATATGCTTAGTGAAGGTATGACATCACCATGTTACCTACACCTAGCCAGTTCTTTCAGACCTAATTAATACTGAAATAGAACGGGCTATGGAGGAAGGGATAGAGTGTGAGACTAGGGGGGAGGGGATGGGGTGTGAGACTAGGGGGAAGGGGATGGGGTGTGAGACTAGGGGGAAGGGGATAGGGTGTGAGACTAGGGGGAAGGGGATAGGGTATGAGATTAGGCGGAAAGGGATAGAGTGTGAGACTAGGGGGAAGGGGATAGGGTGTGAGACTAGGGGGAAGGGGATAGGGTGTGAGACTAGGGGGAAGGGGATAGGGTGTGAGACTAGGGGGAAGGGGATAGGGTGTGAGATTAGGCGGAAAGGGATAGAGTGTGAGACTAGGGGGAAGGGGATAGGGGAAGGGGATAGAGTGTGAGACTAGGGGGAAGGGGATAGGGTGTGAGACTAGGGGGGGGATAGGGTGTGAGGCTATGGGGAGGGGATAGGGTGTGAGGCTAGGGGAAAGGGATAGACTGTGAGACTAGGGAGGGGATAGGGTGTGAGACTACGAAGGGGATAGGGTGTGAGACTAGGGGATAGGGTGTAAGTCTGAGGCTTCTTAGCAAGCCATACTAACTTTTGTTTTGGAGGTGTTCAGAACAAGGTTAAGGGCAGAGAAAGCTTGTTGGACACTAAGAACGCTTTGTTGTAGAGCGTTTAACACAAAATCCAGGGAGGGGTCAGCGGATTATGAGACTATCATCTGCATCTAAATGGATTAGAGAGCTTCCTACTGCCTGAGCTTTGTTGTTGATGTAAATTGAGAAGAGCGTGGGGCCTAGCATCGAGCCTTGGGGTAATCCCTTGGTGCCAGCCAGTTGCAGCAGATGTTCTGATTTTACACATTACACTCTTTGAGAGAGGTAGTTAGCAAACCAGGCCAAAGGCCCCTCAGAGACCCCAATACTCCTTAGCCGGCCAAAAATAATGGATTGGGTGCGAGACTAGGAGATTTTTAATTTTTTAATTTCACCTTTATTAAACCAGGTAGGCAAGTTCTCATTTGCAACTGTGATCTGGCCAAGATAAAGCAAAGCAGTGTGACAAAAAACAACAACACAGAGTTACACGTGGTATAAACAAACGTACAGTCAATAATACAATAGAAAAATCTATACACAGTGTGTGCAAATGGAGTAAGGAGTTAAGGCAATAAATATGTCATAGTAGAGAAGTAATTACAATTTATAAAATGAACACTGGTGTGATAGATGTGCAGATGATGATGTGCAAGTAGAAATACTGGTATGCAAAATAGCAAATAAAAAGTAAATAAAAACAAAATGGGGATGAGGTAGGTAGGTAGTTGGATGGGCTATTTACAGATGGGATGTGTACAGCTGCAGCGATCGGTAAGCTGCTCAGATAGCTGATGCCTAAAGTTATTGAGGGAGATATAAGTCCAATTTCAGCCATTTTTTGCAATTCGTTCCAGTCATTGGCAGCAGATAACTGGAAGGAAAGGCGGCCAAAGGACTTTGGGGATGACCAGTGAGATATACCTGCTGGAGCGCGTGCTACGGGTGGGTGCTGTTATGGTGACCAGTGAGCTGAGATAAGGCGGAGCTTTACCTAGCAAAGACTTATAGATGACCTGCAGCCAGTGGGTTTGGCGACAAATATGTAGCGAGGGCCAGCTGACGAGAGCATACAGGTCGCAGTGGTGGGTGGCATATGAGGCTTTGGTGACAAAATGGATGGCACTGTGATAGACTGCGTCCAGTTTGCTGAGTAGAGTGTTGGAGGCTATTTTGTAAATGACATCGCCGAAGTCAAGGATCGGTAGGATAGTCAGTTTTACGAGGGTATGTTTGGCAGCGTGAGTGATGGAGGCTTTGTTACGAAATAGGAAACCTATTTTTAGATTTAATTTTGGATTGGACATCCTTAATATTGGTTTGGAAGGAGAGTTTACAGTCTAGCCAGACACCTAGGTAGTTTTAGTTGTCCACATATTCTAAGTCAGAACCGTCCAGAGTAGTGATGCTAGTCGGGCAGGCAGGTGCGGGCAGCGAACGGTTGAAGAGCATGCATTTAGTTTTACTAGTGTTTATGAGCAGTTGGAGGAGTGTTGTATGGCATTGAAGCTCGTTTGGAGGTTTGTTAACACAGTGTCCAAAGAAGGGCCAGAAGTATACAGAATGGTGTCGTCTGCGTAGAGGTGGATCAAGGAATCTCCCGCAGCAAAAGCAACATCATTGATGTATACAGAGAAAAGAGTACTTTTGTTTTGATAGGGTGTGAGACTAGGGGATGGGGAAAGGAGATAGGGTGTGAGACTAGGGGATGGGGAAAGGAGATAGGGTGTGAGACTAGGGGATGGGGAAAGGAGATAGGGTGTGAGACTAGGAGATGGGGAAAGGAGATAGGGTGTGAGACTAGGGGATGGGGAAAGGAGATAGGGTGTGAGACTAGGGGATGGGGAAAGGAGATAGGGTGTGAGACTAGGGGATGGGGAAAGGAGATAGGGTGTGAGACTAGCGGAAGGGAATAGGGATGAAAATAATAACTGGCACTCAGAAAGGTAGAAATAAATTGTAGGATAAATTGTTACGCTTCCCCAAATTTGAAACTATAAAATGATTCCCTCTGCGTTTCCATGGTCAGGTTTTTCCTATAGGCTACTTTGAAGCAAGGTAATATAAAATAAAACATACAGGCTTCAAATAATAAAGTATATTAGCCTGATAGAGACAGACAGACAGACAGAAAGACAGACTGTCTGTCGTTTCCGTAGCAATCCTGGTGATTAGGTTAAGGAGGAGACCGGATGGGCGTGGTCATGCTACCAGAAATCCGATCCACCCTGTTGGGAATTCTGGAATTCAGCTCCCCAGCAGTGTGTGTGTGTGTGTGTGTGTGTGTGTGTGTGTGTGTGTGTGTGTGTGTGTGTGTGTGTGTGTGTGTGTGTGTGTGTGTTGATATGTCGTGGGGTTATGTGCTGGACACAGGAAGTGTGTATTTATAGATCCGGCCTTGGAGCTTTGTCTGAGGAGGGGGGACTTTCTGTGCGGAACGCTGTGTTGTGTGTGTCAGTATGCACGTGTGTTTTTGAATAATTTAGCCAGTCTACCGACAGAGGAGTGAACGAGGTCAGAAGCACATGCTACAACCGTCTCTTTCCATCCATCCATCCCTCCCTCCCTCCCTCCCTCCCTCCCTCCCTCCCTCCCTCCATATTTACATCTCTCATTCTCAATCTAGCCCTCCCTCCCTCCCTCCCTCCCTCCATATTTACATCTCTCATTCTCAATCTAGCTCTCCCTCAGTACATATCTCTCACCTCTCCCTCCTTCCTTACTAGAGAAGGATCACGTCTGGACGAAAATATCCAGTCTGAACACAGATTACCGTGTGCTTGTAGATACAGATATCACCTACTGTGTTGTCTATGTTACTATATGTCAGGTGTATGTACTGTTATATAGCGTGTTAAATACAGTATGCTGCAGGTCACCAGAACCTTCCGCTAAAGAGGTGGAATTAGGTGGAACCACAGTCTCTGTTGTTTTTTAAATTGTTTTAGCGGGTAGATCAGTTTTAAAATTGCAGCTAGATTGTAGCTTCCATCCATCAATGTAATTGTCAGCATAATTTCCTATCCCTCATATATTTTTTGGGTAAATATATATTTATATATATATATATACGTACATACACATACACGCCAGAAACAAATAACTTTCTTCTGAAACTCGTCAGGGGTTCTAGGCTGAGTTTCTGTACAGCACTTTGAGATATCAGTTGATGTACAAAGGACTATATAAATACATTTGATTTGATTTGATTCTTGTTCTGAGAAATAAGGGCTATTCCATGCAAGAAACTGAAGATCTTGTACAACGCTGTGTACTACTCCCTTCACAGAACAGCGCAAACTGGCCCTAACCAGAATAGAAAGAGGAGTGGGAAGCCCCGGTGCACAACTGAGCAAGAGGACAAGTACATTAGAGTGTCTAGTTTGAGAAACAGACGCCTCACAAGTCCTCAACTGGCAGCTTCATTAAATAGTACCCGCAAAACACCAGTCTCAACGCCAACAGTGAAGAGGCGACTCCAGAATGCTGGCCTTTTGTTGTGAGATAATTTCTTTCTTTCGGGATATGAATGGCGAGTATGTCCACATCCCCGTCAGACCATTTTATTGGTAAACTACACAGTAATGTAAAAGTAGCATTTTTTTAAATGATTCAATACATAATATAGAACACTCATAATTTAGTTGTAATCCAGAGAGGTTAGCAAAAGTATCAAGATCCTCTATGAGGCTTAAAAGAAAACATGAATCATCAGCGTACAATGACACCTTTGTTTTTGAGCCCTGGATTTCTAGGCCCTTAATATTATTGGTGGATCGGATTTTATTAGCTAACATTTCAATGGCAATAATAAATATATATGCTGACAGTGGACAACCTTGTTTTACTCCTCTTGATAGTTTAATTCTTTCTGAGAAGTAGCCATTATTTCCTGTTTTACACCATGGGTTTACTATACATGACTTTAACCCATTTTATAAGAGATTCTCCCAAAATGGAAATATTCCAGGTATTTATGTATAAACTCCAGTCGTACTTTATCAAAGGCCTTTTCAAAGTCGGCTATGAATACCAGGCCTGGTTTCCCAGATAGTTCATAGTGTTCTATTGTTTCCAGTACTGGTCTTATATTATCTCCAATGTATTGTCTATGCAAAACAACTGTCTGATTAGGATGAATAATATCTGACAATACATTTTTGTTAGTTCTATGCACTGGATCTTTAGATTGACCACCTGGATCCTGTTTCAGTAATAATGAAATCAGACCTTCTTGTTGAGTGTCTGATAATCTAACATTTATATAGGAGTGGTTAAAACATGCTAATAACCACTGGCTTATCCTCATTAAGAACCATCAGGTGGAACCACTGTCTTATCCTCATTAAGAACCATGTTCATCCACTATACTTTTGTCACCATGGAAACCTTAACCTTTAAACAAACAAGAAAGAGATACATGTTTAATATTGCTTTTAAAACCTAAGTGTGCAATATTCCAATTCAGACGATGGCATTGTTGAATTCTCGTTTCTGATTAGTTTGAAGGGCATTCTAGAGCATGCATTATTTCCCAGTCAGTATTAGATAGAACGTCGCGGCCCTGCCCGCCTGTGGGGAAAATAACCTGTGTGTTTCAATATGATATGTTGGATAAAGGAATAGAGACAGACACCAATGTCAAGTTCAATAGCCTTGTTATGCATTGTACAAATCCCTACACGTGGAGTCTGGGGAAAAGTCCAGGTAGTCGAATACCTATCAACTAGACTCCGTAACACTGTGGTTACCTAGGTTACCTTTTTCAAATGCAATTTATTGTTGTCTACTTGTTTTAGTCAGTTACAAAACTACATTTAAGAAAAGTACAACATGTTTAAAGATGACTTTTCAACATTACCTGCTCCCGGGCGTTCTCACTACTTAGAAAAACGTTATTGTAGGGCTTCCCTCATGCCCCTTTTCATAACGATGCTAACAGCCACATGAGTGAGTGAGTGCTAGCTAGCTACCGACCACAACATTAAGCTAGCCAAGAATACAACGACACAAACAAACGGACTAAACAGCTACAAGTAAGGAGTGGAGTTACAAAGGCCCTGTACTAAACAAGTTAAAAGTCTTACCTTGTGATGAAATGTTTTCCACACACATAGCGCCATTTAGACTACTTGGACACTGGGTAGACGATGATGTCGGCTCTGTTACAATGGGGGTCAATAGGAAATAATCTTTGTTTTCCACAATTTGTGGGTGTGGTCGAGGGAAATTCCTTATCATTAGGTGAAGATCAATGCACGGTATATTTAATGCACGGTATATTTAATGCACGGTATATTTAATGCACGGTATATCGGTAGAATTCGATGGCTTTAGTCCATTCTTACATGTTAAATGTTTTGTGCTGCTTTTCAAAGCAAAAGTTAAATTGAAAACGTTATTAGCATTGTTGAATTCGATTGTCATAATAGCATGCTAGAACCGATGGTTTGGTCAGCTAAACTAGTAAGTCTGTTTGTTTTGTTACCAAGGCAACACCTGTAGCTAGCTAGTAAACTTGCTAGCTACTTCAGTGGATGATGGACACATTTCTAGAGGTTAATGGACACATTTCTAGAGGTTAATGGACACATTTCTAGAGGTAAATGGACACATTTCTAGAGGTTAATGGACACATTTCTAGAGGTAAATGGACACAATTCTGGAGGTTAATGGACACATTTCTAGAGGTAAATGGACACATTTCTGGAGGTTAATGGACACATTTCTGGAGGTAAATGGACACATTTCTGGAGGTAAATGGACACATTTCTGGAGGTAAATGGACACATTTCTGGAGGTAAATGGACACATTTCTGGAGGTTAATGTGTTAAATTATAGCCATAGTATAAAAGGGATGACATAGACGATTGAGACTCGGATTGTGTATGTATACCATTCAGAGGCTGAATGGGCAAGACAAAAGATTGAAGTGCTTTTGAATGGGGTTTGGTGTTAGGTGCCAGGCACACCGGTTTGTGTGTCAAGAACTGCAACGCTGCTGGGTTTTTCCACGCTCAACAGTTTTCAGTGTGTATCAAGAATGGTCCACCACACAAAGGACATCGAGACAACTTGACTCAACTATGGACACATTTCTTTGCAGTCAGTGTGGGCCAGCATCCCAGCGAAACACTCTTTCGACACCTTGCACAATCCATGCCCCGATGAATTGAGGCAGTTCTAGAGGGGACGAGGGAGGGGGTGAAGGTGGAAGTCAACATTATGAAGCTGTTCCTAATGTTTGCTATGCTCAGTATAGATTTATGTGCTTTAAAGCAAAGCAAAATGGCAGCTGACGAAGCTGTCTGCTTGGTGAATGCCCTCGTTAACCTTTGAACCAAAGCTCTTTAAATGGTTCTGTCAAAGGCGCATGCAGGCTGAATGTGCTACTGAAGCTAGTGATCGGTGTGTGTGTGTGTGTGTCTGTGTGTGTGTGTGTATTTGTCATCGATGTCTGTGTGTTTGAGGAGGTTGATACAATATACAAAATGCATGAACACACACACACTGCGTGCAGTTTGTCATTACTTTCAGGCTCCTCACACACACACACCCCCAACCTCACCCTATCTGTCTCAGCAGCAGCAGGTAATTCATTCATAATGTTTCATCCCAACAGTTCTGGATTACCCCTAATCTCAACCAGCAGGGGTTCAGGCCACAGAGACGTGTATGATATTGTTTGAGCTGCACTTCCTAACCTCCTGCCAAATGTATGACCATATTAGAGACACATATTTCCCATTCAGATTACACAGATCCACAAAGAATTCTAAAAACAAACCCAATTTTGATAAACTCCCATATCTACTGGGTGAAATACCACAGTGTGTGACATCACAGCAGCAAGATTTGTGACCTGTTGCCACTAGAAAAGGGCAACCAGTGAAGAACAAACACCACTGTAAATACAACCCATATTTATGTTGATTTATTTTCCCTATTTGCACATCGATACAACACTGTATATACAGTGCCTTGCGAAAGTATTCGGCCCCCTTGAACTTTGCGACCTTTTGCCACATTTCAGGCTTCAAACATAAAGAAATAAAACTGTATTTTTTTGTGAAGAATCAACAACAAGTGGGACACAATCATGAAATGGAACGACATTTATTGGATATTTCAAACTTTTTTAACAAATCAAAAACTGAAAAATTGGGCGTGCAAAATTATTCAGCCCCTTTACTTTCAGTGCAGCAAACTCTCTCCAGAAGTTCAGTGAGGATCTCTGAATGATCCAATGTTGACCTAAATGACTAATGATGATAAATACAATCCACCTGTGTGTAATCAAGTCTCCGTATAAATGCACCTGCACTGTGATAGTCTCAGAGGTCCGTTAAAAGCGCAGAGAGCATCATGAAGAACAAGGAACACACCAGGCAGGTCCGAGATACTGTTGTGAAGAAGTTTAAAGCTGGACTTGGATACAAAAAGATTTCCCAAGCTTTAAACATCCCAAGGAGCACTGTGCAAGCGATAATATTGAAATGGAAGGAGTATCAGACCACTGCAAATCTACCAAGACCTGGCCGTCCCTCTAAACTTTCAGCTCATACAAGGAGAAGACTGATCAGAGATGCAGCCAAGAGGCCCATGATCACTCTGGATGAACTGCAGAGATCTACAGCTGAGGTGGGAGACTCTGTCCATAGGACAACAATCAGTCGTATATTGCACAAATCTGGCCTTTATGGAAGAGTGGCAAGAAGAAAGCCATTTCTTAAAGATATCCATAAAAAGTGTCGTTTAAAGTTTGCCACAAGCCACCTGGGAGACACACCAAACATGTGGAAGAAGGTGCTCTGGTCAGATGAAAACAAAATTGAACTTTTTGGCAACAATGCAAAACGTTATGTTTGCCGTAAAAGCAACACAGCTCATCACCCTGAACACACCATCCCCACTGTCAAACATGGTGGTGGCAGCATCATGGTTTGGGCCTGCTTTTCTTCAGCAGGGACAGGGAAGATGGTTAAAATTGATGGGAAGATGGATGGAGCCAAATACAGGACCATTCTGGAAGAAAACCTGATGGAGTCTGCAAAAGACCTGAGACTGGGACGGAGATTTGTCTTCCAACAAGACAATGATCCAAAACATAAAGCAAAATCTACAATGGAATGGTTCAAAAATAAACATATCCAGGCGTTAGAATGGCCAAGTCAAAGTCCAGACCTGAATCCAATCGAGAATCTGTGGAAAGAACTGAAAACTGCTTTTCACAAATGCTCTCCATCCAACCTCACTGAGCTCGAGCTGTTTTGCAAGGAGGAATGGGAAAAAATGTCAGTCTCTCGATGTGCAAAACTGATAGAGACATACCCCAAGCGACTTACAGCTGTAATCGCAGCAAAAGGTGGCGCTACAAAGTATTAACTTAAGGGGGCTGAATAATTTTGCACGCACAATTTTTCAGTTTTTGATTTGTTAAAAAAGTTTGAAATATCCAATAAATGTCGTTCCACTTCATGATTGTGTCCCACTTGTTGTTGATTCTTCACAAAAAAATACAGTTTTATATCTTTATGTTTGAAGCCTGAAATGTGGCAAAAGGTCGCAAAGTTCAAGGGGGCCGAATACTTTCGCAAGGCACTGTAGACATAATATGACATTTGAAATGTCTTTATTTTCGAACTTTTGTGAGTGTAATGTCTACTGTTCATTTTTGTTTATTTCACTTTTGTTTGTTATCTACTTCACTTGCTTTGCCAATATAAACATGTTTCCCATGCCAATAAAGTCCCTAAATTGAAATTGAATTGAGAGGAGAGACGTATCGACTCAGAGAGAGGAGAGACGTATCGACTCAGAGAGAGGAAAGACGTATCGACTCAGAGAGAGGAGAGACGTATCGACTCAGAGAGAGGAGAGACGTATCGACTCAGAGAGAGGAGAGACGTATCGACTCAGAGAGAGGAAAGACGTATCGACTCAGAGAGAGGAGAGACGTATCGACTCAGAGAGAGGAGAGACGTATCGACTCAGAGAGAGGAGAGACGTATCGACTCAGAGAGAGGAGAGACGTATCGACTCAGAGAGAGGAGAGACGTATCGACTCATAGAGAGGAGAGACGTATCGACTCAGAGAGAGGAGAGACGTATCGACTCAGAGAGAGGAGAGACGTATCGACTCATAGAGAGGAGAGACGTATCGACTCAGAGAGAGGAGAGACGTATCGACTCAGAGAGAGGAGAGACGTATCGACTCAGAGAGAGGAGAGACGTATAGACTCAGAGAGAGGAGAGACATTTAGACTCAGAGAGAGGAGAGACGTATCGACTCAGAGCGAGGAGAGACATTTAGACTCAGAGAAAGGAGAGACGTATCGACTCAGAGCGAGGAGAGACATTTAGACTCAGAGAGAGGAGAGACGTATAGACTCAGAGAGAGGAGAGACGTATAGACTCAGAGAGAGGAGAGACATCGAGACTCAGAGAGAGGAGAGACGTATAGACTCAGAGAGAGGAGAGACGTATAGACTCAGAGAGAGGAGAGACATATAGACTCAGAGAGAGGAGAGACATTTAGACTCAGAGAGAGGAGAGACGTATAGACTCAGAGAGAGGAGAGACATATAGACTCAAAGAGAGGAGAGACGTATAGACTCAGAGAGAGGAGAGACATATAGACTCAGAGAAAGGAGAGACGTATCGACACAGAGAGGAGAGGAGAGGCTTCATGAGGTAGTCACCTGGAATGCATTTCAATTAACAGGTGTGCCTTGTTAAAAGTTCATTTGTGGAGTTTCTTTCCTTCGTAATGCATTTGAGCCAATCAGTTGTGTTGTGACATGGTAGGGTTGGTATTCAGAAGATAGCTCTATTTGGTAAAAGACCAAGTCCATATTATGGGCAAGGAGATTGAGGTTGTAACCTCATATAAATATCTTGGAATTTTAATTGATGACGGCCTCTCTTTTAAATGACATATTCAACAACTTACAAACAAATTGAAGCTGAAATGGGATTTTATTTTAGGAATAAGGCCTGTTTTTCTTTTGAAGCCAGAAGGAGACTAGTATCAGCTACATTTATGCCTTTACTAGACTATGGGGATATTTTATATATGAATGCTTCCGCTCAGTGTTTGAGATCAATTGACACTCTTTACCATGGCACTTTGAGATTTATTTTAAACTACAAAACCCTTACGCACCACTGCACTTTGTATACCAGGGTTCGCTGGCCTTAGTTGGCTCAGTCACTGGTATACTTTTATTTACAAAGCCATTTTGGGTTTACTACCTTTTTATTTGGCCATTTTTATTGTTCAGAAATGTGGTGGGTACTGTCTTCGTTCGCTGGACTTTATCCTGCAAACTGTTCCAAATAATCTGTGCCATCGTCTTGGAAAGCCTTACAAAATACTTTTAAACTGGAAGAACTTGTCCCGATTGGTATTTTTAAATCACTGATGAAGGATTTTGAGACTGATTTGCCTGACCTGTCAATGTTTTTAATTTGCTGTTTTTGATTTTGTTATACTCTCGTGAATTCTATGGTTTTTACTAGATTACTTGTAGTTTTTCACGTTGTTTGTCTGTAATTTTTGTAATGACTTGGTGCTGCCTATCTTGGCCAGGACGCTCTTGAAAAATATATTTTAAATCTCAATGAGCCCTTCCTGGTTAAATAAAGGTTAAATAAAAAATTATTAAAAAGTGACTAGAACAGCTCAAATAAGCAAAGAGAAACGACAGACCATCATTATTTTAAGACATGAAGGTCAGTCTATCCGGGAACATTTCAAGAACTTTGTAATTTCTTTAAGTGCAGTCACAAAAACCATCAAGCGCTATGATGAAACAGTCTCTCATGAGGCCCGCCACAGGAAAGGAAGACTCAGCGTTACCTCTGCTGCACCTCTGCTGCAGATCATTAGAGTTAACAGCCTCAGAAATTGGCAATTAACTGCACCTCAGATTGCAGCCCCAAATAAATGCTTAAGAGTAACATACACACCAACATCAACTGTTCAGAGGAGCCAGCGTGGCTCAGGCCTTCATGATCGAATTGCTGAAAATAGACCACTACTAAAGGACACCAATAATAAGAAGAGATTTGCTTGGGCAAGAAACATGAGCAATGGACATTAGACCGGTGGAAATCTGTCCTTTGGTCTGATGAGTCCAAATTTGAGATTTTTGGTTCAAACCGCCGTGACTTTGTGAGACACAGTGAACGGAAGATCACTGCATGTGTGGTTCACACCGTGAAGCATGGAGGAGGAGGTGTGATGGTGTGGGGGTGCTTTGCTAGTGACACTGTCAGTGATTTATTTAGAATTCAAGGCACACTTAACCAGCATGGCTACAACAGCATTCCACAGTGATACGCCATCCCATCTGGTTTGCGCTTAGGACAATGACTATTTGGGCTATTTGACCAAGGAGAGTGATGGGAGTGCTGCATTAGATGACCTGGCCTCCACAATCACCCGACCTCAACCCAATTGAGATGGTTTGGGGTGAGTTGGACCGCAGAGTGAAGGAAAAGCAGCCAACAAGTGCTCAGCATATTTGTTAACTCCTTCAAGACTGTTGGAAAAGTATTCCTCATGAAGCTGGTTGAGAGAATGCCAAGAGTGTGCAAAGCTGTGATCAAGACAAAGGGTGGCTACTTTGAAGAATCTTAAATATAAAATATATTTTTATTTAGCTTTTTTGGTTCCTACATGATTCCATATGTGTTATTTAATAGTTGTGATATAATATATATATATATATTTTTTTTTTTTTTTTGCTGCCAAAAAGTGATTCTAATGTGTATTGACCCAGAGGTGTGAATACTTAAGTAAATTCGATATTTCTGTATTTCATTTTCAATAAATGTCTTGGGGTATTGAGTGTAGATGGGTGGAAAGAAAAACAACAACAATGTTATACATTTTGAATTTGGCTGTAACCTGTAACCTTGGTAACACAACAAAATGTAGAGCAAGTCAAGTGATGTGAAGTCTTTCAGAATGTTCGTACAGGGTCAGTGGCAGTAATTTACAATGAGGTAGATATGTACATGTACTGTAGGCAGGGATTAGGAGAACGTGACTGGTAGCAGAATTTATAATAGTAGCAGTTGGTAGTAGTAGTAAACCATATGCCAGCAGCATAAGTGGTGGGTGGATGTATGCGTGGTGGTGGTGTGTGTGTGTAAGAGTGTCAGCGTGAAAGGCGGATATACATAGAAACAGGGCTGAAGGTGACTGATAGCAGGAATATATACATATTTACCGTAATATACTAATGGTACTAACTGTAAAACTTCAATGAAACGCTGAGTCGATAATAGCAGCCTTTCCCTTTTAATAGCCGGGCAACGGAACACATTTCACCAAATAAAAGCTTGTTTCAAATAAACACGGGATCTAAGTGACTTGTTTACAAGGTTTAATGTTTGATTTGTTACATTTAATAATTCAGTAATGACTCAAAAAAACTGTCAATTATCTGTTTTTATCGCAAGTAAGAAACTGCTAGCCATTGGCTGCCAACAGCTGAGAACTCCTAGCCATTGGCTGCCAACAGCTGAGAACTCCTAGCCATTGGCTGCCAACAGCTGAGAACTCCTAGCCATTGGCTGCCAACAGCTGGGAACTGCTAGCCATTGGCTGCCAACAGCTGAGAACTCCTAGCCATTGGCTGCCAACAGCTGAGAACTCCTAGCCATTGGCTGCCAACAGCTGAGAACTCCTAGCCATTGGCTGCCAACAGCTGAGAACTCCTAGCCATTGGCTGCCAACAGCTGAGAACTCCTAGCTAACTGGCAAGCACTTAAACAAGTCAACTTGGTGAGTACAGACACCCGGAAGTAACAACTGCCAAAGAGGAAAATGTATGTTGTTATTATTATTATTATTATTTTTATAGAGGCATACCCCAAGACAAGAAACATGACACTGTAAGCAAATTGATAAAACATTGGTGCAGGAAATATAGAAATGTATTAAAATGCGGGAAGTAAATGCTGGAATTAAACAATTAACTGTGCAAATGAGCAAAAGCTGTTTGCATTAAGAAAATAGACGCCTGGCTCAATAGAAGCCGGTCCCTAATAAGCGCCTGTTTTGTTCAGTGATTTAAGAAAATAAATAAAAAATAGTGATTTAAGAAAATAAATGCCCTGGATATTACTTAAAAAAAAAAAAAATGTAGCCCTTTTTTTCTCCCCAATTGGTAGTTACAGTCTTGTCTCATCGCTGCAACTCTCTGCCATGTGTCCTCCGAAATACAACCCAGCCAAGCCGCGCACTGCTTCTTGACACAATGTCCATTTAACCCGGGAAGCTAGCTGCACCAATGTGTCGGAGGAAACGCCGTACACCTAGCGACCGTGCACTGTGCCCGCCCCGCCACAGGAGTCGCTAGAGCATCCTTCTTTAGAATCACTTCTGTGATGAATAGATCAACTGAGTCAATGTGATTCTGATTACTGTATGTCTGTGATGAATAGATCAACTGAGTCAATTACTGTATGTCGGACAAATGTGATTCCTGTCAACGTGTGTGTGATGCTTTCTGGATCAGAGAGAGAGAGAGACCCTAGCCCCCCCCCCGGCGCATAAATACTGGAGGCAGAGACAGGAGGGGTCGGAAGACACTATGGCCCCATCTGAACTATACCCCCGGACAGGGCCAAACAGGTAGGATATAACCCCACCCACTTTGCCAAAGCACAGCCCCCACATGACTAGAGGGATATCGTCAACCACCAACTTACTATCCTGAGACAAGGCCACGAAGATCTCCCCCACGGCACAAACCCAAGGGGGAGGGGGGATGCCAACCCGGACAGGAAGACCACGTCAGTGACTCAACCCACTCAGGTTGGAAGCTCCATTCTGTTTCAGCCAATTTTTTTGACTTGCCTAACAGTCTGGATTGAACCCAAACCCAAACGTTTTGACCTAAAGCCTTCCAAAATGTATTGTGACCTAACCGACCACAG
>NC_143051.1:9547500-9570000 GCF_057628025.1 Oncorhynchus mykiss | reverse complement strand
ACTTAGATGACTTGCAAGTTAAACTTAGAGGTCGCGTTAAACACAGAATTCTGAATTTTTCACGTAGGAAAAAAATACACAACGTTTAAAATCTCTTGCTGTGTTTTGTAAACGCAGATCTAAAATGCTTCTTATTGTCATTTCTGCTCCCCTTTACAAAAACGTCCGACAGGAATCCTGCGCAAAATATTCTGGAAAGCCCTGCAGGATATTCAACAGGATTTTCGGGGGCCACTTTCCTGTAGGGCAATTCCTGCAGGACTACTGCCGGTTCCTTTAGGAATCATCTACGTTACATGTTAGTTATTTAGCAGATGCTCTTATCCAGAGCGACTTACAGTTAGTGCATTCATCTTCAGATCGCTAGGTGGGACAACCACATATCACACTGTTAGGTTCTGAACAAACAGAGTAAAAACTCAAACGTATGACCATAAAAAGCACAAACCCAAGTTTATTCACCCATTGGGTCATACAGCTGCAAAGACAAGGTCTGATTATACAAGCACATATATTTATAACCTCCTACTAGGCAGGGGTCAACTTCTTACACATCTAGACAGCCTATACATCTCTGTTGCTAGGCAGGAACTTCATTGGTTCCTCTCACTGGTGGAGTCAGGGCCCTGTCTGATGCTAGAACCTTGGTGGAAGTGTATGTGAGTGTTGATAGGTCTGTAGTAGCAGGGTCGTTGTGGTTGTCCCCTCTGTGTGAGACAGGATTGTAGTAGGAGGGTTGTTGTGGTTGTCCCCTCTGTGTGAGATAGGACTGTAGTAGGAGGGTCGTTGTGGTTGTCCCCTCTGTGTGAGATAGGACTGTAGTAGGAGGGTCGTTGTGGTTGTCCCCTCTGTGTGAGATAGGACTGTAGTAGCAGGGTTGTTGTGGTTGTCCCCTCTGTGTGAGACAGGACTGTAGTAGCAGGGTCGTTGTGGTGGGCCCCTCTGTGTGAGATAGGACTGTAGTAGCAGGGTCGTTGTGGTGGGCCCATCTGTGTGAGATAGGACTGTAGTAGGAGGGTCGTTGTGGTGGGCCCCTCTGTGTGAGATAGGACTGTAGTAGCAGGGTCGTTGTGGTGGGCCCATCTGTGTGAGATAGGACTGTAGTAGGAGGGTCGTTGTGGTGGGCCCCTCTGTGTGAGATAGGACTGTAGTAGGAGGGTTGTTGTGGTTGGCCCCTCTGTGTGAGATAGGACTGTAGTAGGAGGGTCGTTGGGGTTGTCCCCTCTGTGTGAGATAGGACTGTAGTAGGAGGGTCGTTGGGTTGTCCCCTCTGTGTGAGATAGGACTGTAGTAGCAGGGTCGTTGGGGTTGTCCCCTCTGTGTGAGATAGGATTGTAGTAGCAGGGTCGTTGTGGTTGGCCCCTCTGTGTGAGATAGGATTGTAGTAGCAGGGTCGTTGTGGTTGGCCCCTCTGTGTGAGATAGGACTGTAGTAGCAGGGTCGTTGTGGTGGGCCCCTCTGTGTGAGATAGGACTGTAGTAGCAGGGTCGTTGTGGTGGGCCCATCTGTGTGAGATAGGATTGTAGTAGGAGGGTTGTTGTGGTTGTCCCCTCTGTGTGAGATAGGACTGTAGTAGCAGGGTCGTTGTGGTTGGCCCATCTGTGTGAGATAGGACTGTAGTAGGAGGGTCGTTGTGGTTGGCCCATCTGTGTGAGATAGGACTGTAGTAGGAGGGTCGTTGTGGTGGGCCCCTCTGTGTGAGATAGGACTGTAGTAGGAGGGTTGTTGTGGTTGGCCCCTCTGTGTGAGATAGGACTGTAGTAGGAGGGTCGTTGGGGTTGTCCCCTCTGTGTGAGATAGGACTGTAGTAGGAGGGTCGTTGGGTTGTCCCCTCTGTGTGAGATAGGACTGTAGTAGCAGGGTCGTTGGGGTTGTCCCCTCTGTGTGAGATAGGACTGTAGTAGGAGGGTTGTTGTGGTTGGCCCCTCTGTGTGAGATAGGACTGTAGTAGCAGGGTCGTTGTGGTGGGCCCATCTGTGTGAGATAGGATTGTAGTAGCAGGGTCGTTGGGGTTGGCCCATCTGTGTGAGATAGGACTGTAGTAGCAGGGTCGTTGTGGTGGGCCCCTCTGTGTGAGATAGGACTGTAGTAGCAGGGTCGTTGGGGTTGGCCCATCTGTGTGAGATAGGACTGTAGTAGCAGGGTCGTTGTGGTTGGCCCCTCTGTGTGAGATAGGAGGGTCGTTGTGGTTGGCCCCTCTGTGTGAGATAGGAGGGTCGTTGTGGTTGGCCCCTCTGTGTGAGATAGGACTGTAGTAGGAGGATCGTTGTGGTGGGCCCCTCTGGCCCCCCTCCCAGAGGTTCCTTCTCACGTCATCTGTTGACTTGACCTTGAGCCAAATTCCTCCCTAGTTCCGCAGCTGGCCTGCCTTATCAGGAAATGAAACAACACTGTTGCCCTTTGCCTCCCTCTTTAGGAACATTGATATTCAACAATAACATGTTTGAACAGAATATGAACTTTCTGCACTTTCCCGTGTCACTCAAGTGACTTTCCATAAACTAAGTTCCTATCCACCCTTCATTGACCCCAACATATATATTCTATATACATGTAAAGTCATCAATAGGTTCTAGTCTGGTAACATACATAAGTATATTTCAAGCTAGAATCCAACAACAGGTATAGATAGCTACTTTATTGAGGAATAATAACGCCTGAGTAGTCTGAGCTAGAAAGTACAAGTTCTGTTGTTGTTTTTTTGTGTGTTTGGGGGAGGGAAGGGGAGGGGGGCTACGGCGAAGTGTGTATTTAAGATACTGTTTTGAAGAGGTAGGGTTTCAGATGTTTTCAGAAGATGGGCTGGGACTCTGCTGTCCTAGCTTAGGGTTGTAGGGTTGGAGCAGAGCCTGACGGTAGGGAGGGGCAAGTCCTCTTGTTACTCCGTAGGTAAGCACCATGGTCTGGTAGTGGATGGGTTGGGGTGTAGAGAGATGACAGGGGCAGAGTTCAGAATATAACTGGGGAGGAAAGGAGAGAGATGACAGGGGCAGAGTTCAGAATATAACTGGGGAGGACAGGAGAGAGATGACAGGGGCAGAGTTCAGAATATAACTGGGGAGGACAGGAGAGAGATGACAGGGGCAGAGTTCAGAATATAACTGGGGAGGACAGGAGAGAGATGACAGGGGCAGAGTTCAGAATATAACTGGAGAGGAAAGGAGAGATGACAGGGGCAGAGTTCAGAATATAACTGGGGAGGACAGGAGAGATGACAGGGGCAGAGTTCAGAATATAACTGGGGAGGACAGGAGAGAGATGACAGGGGCAGAGTTCAGAATATAACTGGGGAGGACAGGAGAGATGACAGGGGCAGAGTTCAGAATATAACGGCAGAACATCTGTGTGTGTCACATAAAAAACAGTGACAATATAGTGCACAGGATATACTGTAGTAGTAAAAGACAAGCTACTCACCTTTAACTAGTAGATCACTGGACTAATGGAGCCTTAACTAGTACACCACTGGACTAATGGAGCTTTAACTAGTAGACCACTGGACTAATGGAGCCTTAACTAGTACACCACTGGACTAATGGAGTTTTAACTAGTACACCACTGGACTAATGGAGCTTTAACTAGTAGATCACTGGACTAATGGAGCCTTAACTAGTACACCACTGGACTAATGGAGCTTTAACTAATAGATCACTGGACTAATGGAGCTTTAACTAGTAGACCACTGGACTAATGGAGCCTTAACTAGTACACCATTGGACTAATGGAGCTTTAACTAGTACACCACTGGACTAATGGAGCTTTAACTAGTAGACCACTGGACTAATGGAGCCTTAACTAGTACACCACTGGACTAATGGAGCTTTAACTAGTAGACCACTGGACTAATGGAGTTTTAACTAGTACACCACTGGACTAATGGAGCCTTAACTAGTAGACCACTGGACTAATGGAGTTTTAACTAGTACACCACTGGACTAATGGAGCTTTAACTAGTAGACCACTGGACTAATTGAGTTTTAACTAGTACACCACTGGACTAATGGAGTTTTAACTAGTACACCACTGGACTAATGGAGCTTTAACTAGTAGACCACTGGACTAATGGAGCCTTAACTAGTACACCACTGGACTAATGGAGTTTTAACTAGTACACCACTGGACTAATGGAGCTTTAACTAGTAGACCACTGGACTAATGGAGCTTTAACTAGTAGACCACTGGATTAATGGAGCCTTAACTAGTACACCACTGGACTAATGGAGTTTTAACTAGTACACCACTGGACTAATGGAGCTTTAACTAGTAGACCACTGGACTAATGGAGCTTTAACTAGTAGACCACTGGACTAATGGAGCTTTAACTAGTAGACCACTGGACTAATGTAGCTTTAACTAGTACACCACTGGACTAATGGAGCCTTAACTAGTAGACCACTGGACTAATGTAGCTTTAACTAGTACACCACTGGACTAATGGAGCCTTAACTAGTAGACCACTGGACTAATGGAGTTTTAACTAGTAGACCACTGGACTAATGGAGCTTTAACTAGTAGACCACTGGACTAATGGAGCCTTAACTAGTAGACCACTGGACTAATGGAGTTTTAACTAGTACACCACTGGACATATGGAGCTGCAAATGAGACAACGAATCAGAAACAGATTAATTAGGGAATGTTATTGTTTTCTTATGACCTTACCAACTCTAATGTGGTGTGGTGGCCTCCTGCTAAACATTTAGAAATACAAGGTGAAATACTCGGTGTGGTTTCTGTGCTCCCTGTAGGCAGCCTAGTGGTTAAAGCATTGGCTCAGTAACTGGAAGGTTGCTGGATTGAATCCCCGAGCTGACTAGGTAAAAATCTGTCGTCCTGCCCCTGAACAAGGCATTTAACCCACTGTTCCCCGGGCGTTGAAGATATCGATGTTGATTAAGGCACAAAGGGCCGAATTCCTGCAGGATTTCTATGGGGGTTTTGCGTTGAACATGAACAGAATTCTGCATGCAGAGTCTCAATTGGGTGTTTGTCTTATTTGGTGAATTCTTGGTTGGTGAGCGGACCCCAGGCCTCACAACCATAAAGGGCAATAGGTTCTAAACCTGATTTAAAGTATTTGGATGTCATGTTTTATAGGCCCTTCTTCCCTTGTCTCTTAGATATTTCTCTCTCTCCCCCCCTCCCCCTCTCTCTCTCTCTCTCGATCTCTCTCTCCCTCTCTCTCTCTCCCCCTCTCCCCCTCTGTCTCTCTGTCTGTCTCTCTCTCTCTCTCTCTCTCTCTCTCTCTCTCTCTCTCTCTCATACACACACAAGCAATTATCCACATTATAAACATCCCTCCACATTATAAACATCCCTCCACATTATAAACATCCCTCCATAAATCTCCACATTATAAACATCCCTCCACATCATAAACATCCCTCCATATTATAAACATCCCTCCACATTATAAACATCCCTCCACATTATAAACATCCCTCCACATCATAAACATCCCTCCACATCATAAACATCCCTCCACATTATAAACATCCCTCCACAAACATCCCTCCACATTATAAACATCCCTCTGTAAATCTCCACATTATAAACATCCCTCCACATTATAAACATCCCTCCACATTATAAACATCCCTCCACATTATAAACATCCCTCCACATCATAAACATCCCTCCACATCATAAACATCCCTCCACATTATAAACATCCCTCCACATTATAAACATCCCTCCACATTATAAACATCCCTCCACATAAACATCCCTCCACATCATAAACATCCCTCCACATCATAAACATCCCTCCACATTATAAACATCCCTCCACATTATAAACATCCCTCCACATTATAAACATCCCTCCAGATTATAAACATCCCTCCACATTATAAACACCCCTCCACATCATAAACATCCCTCCACATTATAAACATCCCTCCACATTATAAACATCCCTCCACATCATAAACATCCCTCCACATTATAAACATCCCTCCACATTATAAACATCCCTCCACATTATAAACATCCCTCCACATTATAAACATCCCTCCACATTATAAACATCCCTCCACATTATAAACATCCCTCCACATTATAAACACCCCTCCACATTATAAACATCCCTCCACATTATAAACATCCCTCTACATTATAAACATCCCTCCGTAAATCTCCACATTATAAACATCCCTCCACATTATAAACATCCCTCCACATTATAAACATCCCTCCACATTATAAACATCCCTCCACATTATAAACACCCCTCCACATCATAAACATCCCTCCACATTATAAACATCCCTCCACATTATAAACATCCCTCCCTAAATCTCCACATTATAAACATCCCTCCACATTATAAACATCCCTCCACATTATAAACATCCCTCCACATTATAAACATCCCTCCGTAAATCTCCACATTATAAACATCCCTCCACATTATAAACATCCCTCCACATTATAAACATCCCTCCGTAAATCTCCACATTATAAACATCCCTCCACATTATAAACATCCCTCCACATTATAAACATCCCTCCGTAAATCTACACATTATAAACATCCCTCCACATTATAAACACACACAGACAACCTACTTACATTCTTAATCAGACTGACCAGACAAACAACAAAGCAGGTGACAGACACAGTGCATCTGTGTGCTGCTTTGGTGTGTATGTGGGTGGGTATAATCAGGGTGTTATGTGAGAGGCTGGTTCAGTCTCCCAGATTTTATTTTTATTTAACCTTTATTTAACGAGGCAAGTCAGTTAAGAACGAATTCTTATTTACAATGACGGCCTACCAAAAGGCAAAAGGCCTCCTGTGGGGACGGGGGCCTGGGATTGAAAATAAAAATGTAGGACAAAACACACATCACGACAAGAGAGACACCCCCACACTACATAAAGAGAGACCTAAGACAACACCCTAGCATGACAGCACCCCATGACAACACAGCATGGTAGCAACACAACATAACAACAACCTGGTAGCAGCACAAAACATGGTACAAACATTATTGGGCACAGACAACAGCACAAAGGGCAAGAAGGTAGAGACAACAATACATCACACAAAGCAGCCACAACTGTCAGTAAGAGTGTCCATGATTGAGTCTTTGAATGAAGAGATGGAGATGAAACTGTCCAGTTTGAGTGTTTGTTGCAGCTCGTTCCAGTCACTAGCTGCAGCGAACTGAAAAGAGGAGCGACCCAGGAATGTGTGTGCTTTGGGGACCTTTAACAGAACGTGACTGGCAGAACGGGTGTTGTATGTGGAGGATGAAGGCTGCTGTAGATATCTCAGATAGGGGGGAGTGAGGCCTAAGAGGGTTTTATAAATAAGCATCAACCAGTGGTTCTTACAGAGATGACCAGTTTACAGAGTATAGAGTGCAGTGGTGTGTCCTTTAAGGAGCATTTGTGGCAAGTATTATGGCCGAATGGTAAAGAACATCTAGCCACTCGAGAGCACCCTTACCTGGCGATCTATAAATTACATCTTCGTACTCTAGCATGGGTAGGATGGTCATCTGAATCAGGGTTAGTTTGGCAGCTGGGGTGAAAGAGGAGCGAACACGATAGAGGAAACCAAGTCTAGATTTAACTTTAGCCTGCAGCTTTGATATGTGCTGAGAGAAGGACATTGTACCGTCTAGCCATACTCCCAAATACTCGTATGAGGTGACTACCTCAAGGTCTAAACCCTCAAAGGTAGTTATCACACCGGCGGGGAGAAAGGGCATTCTTCTTACCAAACCACATGACCTTTGTTTTGTTCAGAACAAAGTTAAGGGCAGGGGAACCTTGGGGTACTCCCTTGGTGACAGACAGTGGCTGAGACAGCAGATGTTCTGACTTTATACACTGCACTCTTTGAGAGAGGTAGTTAGAAAACTAGGCCAAAGACCCCTCAGAGACACCAATACTCCTTAGCCAGCCCACAAGAATGGAATTATCTTCCGGATCAAAAGCTTTGGCCAAGTCTAATAAAAAGAGCAGCACAACATTGCTTAGAGGGCAATGGTGACATCATTTAGGACCTTTAAGGTTGCAGTGACACATCCATAACCTGAGCGGAAACCAGACTGCATACCAGAAAGACGACTATAGACATCAAGAAAGTCAGTCAGTTGATCATTGACAAGTTTTTCCAACGCGTTTGATAAACAGGGGAAAAATAGAAATTGGCCAATAACAGTTAGGATCAGCTTGATCTCCCCCTTTAAATAAAGGACAAACAATGGGAACCTCCCCAGAGAGGAGAGACAGGTTAAAAAAGTCAGAGATAGGCTTGACGATGATAGGGGCTGAAGCAGATATTTTTGGGTGGTCAAGTTTAAAGAGCTCCTTTAGCACCTCGGACTCAGTGGAGGAAATGTTGGATGGGCAATTAAACATTTATTTTTACCTTGTCAGCTCAGGGGTTTGAACTTGCAACCTTCCGGTTACTAGTCAAGTCAGTTAAGAACAAATTCTTATTTTCAATGACGGCCTAGGAACAGTGGGTTAACTGCCTGTTCAGGGGCTGAACGACCTTGTCAGCTCGGGGGTTTGAACTTGCAACCTTCCGGTTACTGGTCCAATGCTCTAACCACTAGGCTAGCCTGCCACCCCATGAAGCGTGGCTGAGTCAAATAGGAATCCTGACTTAATGAAGTGGTGATTAAAGATCTCAGCCATGTGCTTCTTGTCAGTAACAACCACATCATCAACATTAAGGGACATGGGTAGCTGTTAGGAAGAGGGTTTATTCTCCAGGTTGTTTTCCAGAATTTGGGGTTAAACCCATATAGAGAGAACTGCTCCTTAAAGTAACTAACTTTGGCCTTCCGGATAGCCTGAATGCTCTTATTTCTCATTTTCCTGAACAATAGCCAGTCAGCCTGAGTATGCGTGTGCCGGGCCTTTCACCAAATGGATTTCTTGAGGTGGAGTAACTCTGCCAGATCACAGTCGAACCAGGGGCTGAACCTGTTTTTAATTCACATTTTCTTTCTGGGGGCGTGTTTGTCAGCAGTATCACTGAAAATATTAAAAAAGGAAGGTCCAAGCGTCTTCGACCGAGGGGGATCAAGCTGATTCTATACCATTTTACAGATGCCAGATCATGAAGGAAGACTTGCTCATTAAAGTTCTTTAGCGAGTGTCTATGACAAATCAGGACAGGTTGTTTCACTGAGCACCGAGCACTGAAGGTGATCCATGGTAAAGATTGTCACTCCACCACCTTTGGAAGATCTGTCTTGCCGAAAAAGTTTATAACCAGAAAGGTTAACATCAGTATTCAAAACACTCTTCCTTAACCACGTCTCAGTAATGAGCAACACATCTGGATTGGAGCTGTGAACCCACACTTTCAATTGATCAATTTCAGGTAATTGTGTTAATTGTGGTAACGTGCACATTAACGTTTGCGAGAGCAGAAATCAGTGAAACAGATATTAGAGCACAAGTGAGAATTTGGGGCTAGCAACAGTAGATGGCCCGGGTGTACATGCACATATCCAGATATCATCAGCAGTAATGCAATCAGGGCATGGCAGAGGACAGGGAGAGCTCTGCAGTGCATCAGATGGCAACACGACTATATGGTACAGCGATTTCATTAAGAAACATGAATACAAAGCTGGCGAGAGGGGGTGAGAACAGGATCGGAGTCCCGAGTGTGGGAACAAACATTGTCTGTCCCATGGTTGAGTAAACAAGCAAGTCCATAGTCAATAAAGCACGCAGGAGTCATGAGGCTAATAGCATAACCCGAGGAGGAGGGGAAAGATGGAGGGGATGGGAGGAGAAGGAGAGGAGGGTTGTTGATACAGATTTAACACCAATCAGAGAAAGATTGGGAGAAGGATAAAGGGAGAAAAAACTGCTGAAAAGGAAGAGGGAAGAGGGAAAGAGAGAATGAAATAAAGATGGCAGAGGGAGAGAGACTGTTTTGATCTTGTTTGTGGGTTGTTTATTTGGGCTTATGTAACTCCTGACTATTTGGTTACATTTGTGTATGTACGTATTAATTGTATGTATGTTTACTGTGTGTGTGTGTGTGTGTGTGTGTGTGTGTGTGTGTGTGTGTGTCTGTGTGTGTGTGTGTGTGTGTGTGTGTGTCTGTGTGTGTGTCTGTGTGTGTGTGTGTGTGTGTGTGTGTGTGGTTGCCTCACTGTGGGAGATGGACGTTTCTGTAAAAGGCAGAGGTTGCCCCTAGCAACGGGCCCCATTGTAAACAGATCCTTGCTATAGACACACACACACACACTATGCACTATTTGAGATTTTTTTTAAAAATATTTTCAGTGTTGGCTTATTGTTGTGTTTCTTGTAAAATAAGCTGTGCCTGGTTCAGCCTACCCAGAGGGCTAAAATAACATTTTTAGTATTTGTTCAATTTCCAAAGAACATTTTAAAAACAACAATAACCTATTGTCTTTGTATTTGAGTTCTCTCAGAGTAAATCTATTCCCTATAGTGTACTACTAATATAAGTAAACGCTACTGTACCAAAAATAGTGCACTATTGAGGGAATAGCACTACTACTGACAAGGTAGTACACTATAGAGTGAATAGGGTGCCAGACGTAGTGTTCTTTGGAGTGAATAGGGTGCCAGACGTAGTTTTCTTTGGAGTGAATAGGGTGCCAGACGAAGTGTTCTATAGAGTGAATAGGGTACCAGACATAGTGTTCTATAGAGTGAATAGGGTACCAGACGTAGTGTTCTTTGGAGTAAATAGTGCCATTTGAGTCTTGGTTCTAGTACAATCTATAGTGAAGCAAGTTACGGTCAGGTTTCTAGTTTCTGCATTCATTATGGTTGTATTGGATTTCAGTAGCATCAAGTGTCCTTTGTGTTTCCTGACAGAGAGCAGTGGGTTTACAGTAGCTAGTTGGCACTGTGTGTGTGTGTGTCTTCCTGCCTGCCTGCCAGAGAAGCTTCAGTATATACCCTAAACCTACAATATATACCCTAAACCTATAGTATATACCCTAAACCTACAATATATACCCTAAACCTACAATATATACCCTAAACCTACAATATATACCCTAAACCTACAATATATACCCTAAACCTATAGTATATACCCTAAACCTACAGTATATACCCTAAACCTACAGTATATACCCTAAACCTACAATATATACCCTAAACCTACAGTATATACCCTAAACCTACAGTATACACCCTAAACCTACAGTATATACCCTAAACCTACAATATATACCCTAAACCTACAATATATACCCTAAACCTACAGTATATACCCTAAACCTACAATATATACCCTAAACCTACAATATATACCCTAAACCTACAATATATACCCTAAACCTACAATATATACCCTAAACCTACAGTATATACCCTAAACCTACAGTATATACCCTAAACCTACAATATATACCCTAAACCTACAATATATACCCTAAACCTACAATATATACCCTAAACCTACAATATATACCCTAAACCTACAGTATATACCCTAAACCTACAGTATATACCCTAAACCTACAATATATACCCTAAACCTACAGTATATACCCTAAACCTACAATATATACCCTAAACCTACAGTATATACCCTAAACCTACAATATATACCCTAAACCTACAATATATACCCTAAACCTACAATATATACCCTAAACCTACAGTATACACCCTACAGTATGTATCCTACAGTGTATATACCCTAACCCTAGATTATATACCCTAAACCTACAGTATATACCCTAAACCTACAATATATACCCTAAACCTACAATATATACCCTAAACCTACAATATATACCCTAAACCTACAATATATACCCTAAACCTACAATATATACCCTAAACCTACAGTATATACCCTAAACCTACAATATATACCCTAAACCTACAATATATACCCTAAACCTACAATATATACCCTAAACCTACAATATATACCCTAAACCTACAATATATACCCTAAACCTACAATATATACCCTAAACCTACAGTATATACCCTAAACCTACAATATATACCCTAAACCTACAATATATACCCTAAACCTACAATATATACCCTAAACCTACAGTATACACCCTACAGTATGTATCCTACAGTGTATATACCCTAACCCTAGATTATATACCCTAAACCTACAGTATATACCCTAAACCTACAATATATACCCTAAACCTACAATATATACCCTAAACCTACAATATATACCCTAAACCTACAATATATACCCTAAACCTACAATATATACCCTAAACCTACAGTATATACCCTAAACCTACAGTATATACCCTAAACCTACAGTATATACCCTAAACCTATAGTATATACCCTAAACCTACAGTATATACCCTAAACCTACAGTATATACCCTAAACCTACAATATATACCCTAAACCTACAGTATATACCCTAAACCTACAATATATACCCTAAACCTACAGTATACACCCTAAACCTACAGTATATACCCTAAACCTACAATATATACCCTAAACCTACAATATATACCCTAAACCTACAATATATACCCTAAACCTACAATATATACCCTAAACCTACAATATATACCCTAAACCTACAATATATACCCTAAACCTACAGTATATACCCTAAACCTACAATATATACCCTAAACCTACAATATATACCCTAAACCTACAGTATATACCCTAAACCTACAGTATACACCCTAAACCTACAATATATACCCTAAACCTACAATATATACCCTAAACCTATAGTATATACCCTAAACCTACAGTATATACCCTAAACCTACAGTATATACCCTAAACATACAGTATATACCCTAAACCTACAATATATACCCTAAACCTACAGTATATACCCTAAACCTACAGTATATACCCTAAACCTACAATATATACCCTAAACCTACAGTATATACCCTAAACCTACAATATATACCCTAAACCTACAATATATACCCTAAACCTACAGTATATACCCTAAACCTACAGTATATACCCTAAACCTACAATATATACCCTAAACCTACAGTATATACCCTAAACCTACAATATATACCCTAAACCTACAGTATATACCCTAAACCTACAGTATACACCCTAAACCTACAATATATACCCTAAACCTACAATATATACCCTAAACCTATAGTATATACCCTAAACCTACAGTATACACCCTAAACCTACAATATATACCCTAAACCTACAATATATACCCTAAACCTACAGTATATACCCTAAACCTACAGTATACACCCTAAACCTACAATATATACCCTAAACCTACAATATATACCCTAAACCTACAATATATACCCTAAACCTACAGTATATACCCTAAACCTACAGTATATACCCTAAACCTACAATATATACCCTAAACCTACAATATATACCCTAAACCTACAGTATATACCCTAAACCTACAGTATACACCCTAAACCTACAATATATACCCTAAACCTACAATATATACCCTAAACCTACAGTATATACCCTAAACCTACAGTATATACCCTAAACCTATAGTATACACCCTAAACCTACAATATATACCCTAAACCTACAATATATACCCTAAACCTACAGTATATACCCTAAACCTACAGTATATACCCTAAACCTACAATATATACCCTAAACCTACAATATATACCCTAAACCTACAGTATATACCCTAAACCTATAGTATACACCCTAAACCTACAATATATACCCTAAACCTACAATATATACCCTAAACCTACAATATATACCCTAAACCTACAGTATATACCCTAAACCTACAGTATACACCCTAAACCTACAATATATACCCTAAACCTACAATATATACCCTAAACCTACAATATATACCCTAAACCTACAATATATACCCTAAACCTACCGTATATACCCTAAACCTACAATATATACCCTAAACCTACAGTATATACCCTAAACCTACAATATATACCCTAAACCTACAATATATACCCTAAACCTATAGTATATACCCTAAACCTACAATATATACCCTAAACCTACAGTATATACCCTAAACCTACAGTATACACCCTAAACCTACAATATATACCCTAAACCTACAATATATACCCTAAACCTACAATATATACCCTAAACCTACAGTATATACCCTAAACCTACAATATATACCCTAAACCTACAATATATACCCTAAACCTACAGTATACACCCTACAGTATGTATCCTACAGTGTATATACCCTAACCCTAGATTATATACCCTAAACCTACAGTATATACCCTAAACCTACAATATATACCCTAAACCTACAATATATACCCTAAACCTACAATATATACCCTAAACCTACAATATATACCCTAAACCTACAGTATATACCCTAAACCTACAATATATACCCTAAACCTACAATATATACCCTAAACCTACAATATATACCCTAAACCTACAATATATACCCTAAACCTACAATATATACCCTAAACCTACAATATATACCCTAAACCTACAATATATACCCTAAACCTACAGTATATACCCTAAACCTACAATATATACCCTAAACCTACAATATATACCCTAAACCTACAATATATACCCTAAACCTACAGTATACACCCTACAGTATGTATCCTACAGTGTATATACCCTAACCCTAGATTATATACCCTAAACCTACAGTATATACCCTAAACCTACAATATATACCCTAAACCTACAATATATACCCTAAACCTACAATATATACCCTAAACCTACAATATATACCCTAAACCTACAATATATACCCTAAACCTACAGTATATACCCTAAACCTACAGTATATACCCTAAACCTACAGTATATACCCTAAACCTATAGTATATACCCTAAACCTACAGTATATACCCTAAACCTACAGTATATACCCTAAACCTACAATATATACCCTAAACCTACAGTATATACCCTAAACCTACAATATATACCCTAAACCTACAGTATACACCCTAAACCTACAGTATATACCCTAAACCTACAATATATACCCTAAACCTACAATATATACCCTAAACCTACAATATATACCCTAAACCTACAATATATACCCTAAACCTACAATATATACCCTAAACCTACAATATATACCCTAAACCTACAGTATATACCCTAAACCTACAATATATACCCTAAACCTACAATATATACCCTAAACCTACAGTATATACCCTAAACCTACAGTATACACCCTAAACCTACAATATATACCCTAAACCTACAATATATACCCTAAACCTATAGTATATACCCTAAACCTACAGTATATACCCTAAACCTACAGTATATACCCTAAACATACAGTATATACCCTAAACCTACAATATATACCCTAAACCTACAGTATATACCCTAAACCTACAGTATATACCCTAAACCTACAATATATACCCTAAACCTACAGTATATACCCTAAACCTACAATATATACCCTAAACCTACAATATATACCCTAAACCTACAGTATATACCCTAAACCTACAGTATATACCCTAAACCTACAATATATACCCTAAACCTACAGTATATACCCTAAACCTACAATATATACCCTAAACCTACAGTATATACCCTAAACCTACAGTATACACCCTAAACCTACAATATATACCCTAAACCTACAATATATACCCTAAACCTATAGTATATACCCTAAACCTACAGTATACACCCTAAACCTACAATATATACCCTAAACCTACAATATATACCCTAAACCTACAGTATATACCCTAAACCTACAGTATACACCCTAAACCTACAATATATACCCTAAACCTACAATATATACCCTAAACCTACAATATATACCCTAAACCTACAGTATATACCCTAAACCTACAGTATATACCCTAAACCTACAATATATACCCTAAACCTACAATATATACCCTAAACCTACAGTATATACCCTAAACCTACAGTATACACCCTAAACCTACAATATATACCCTAAACCTACAATATATACCCTAAACCTACAGTATATACCCTAAACCTACAGTATATACCCTAAACCTATAGTATACACCCTAAACCTACAATATATACCCTAAACCTACAATATATACCCTAAACCTACAGTATATACCCTAAACCTACAGTATATACCCTAAACCTACAATATATACCCTAAACCTACAATATATACCCTAAACCTACAGTATATACCCTAAACCTATAGTATACACCCTAAACCTACAATATATACCCTAAACCTACAATATATACCCTAAACCTACAATATATACCCTAAACCTACAGTATATACCCTAAACCTACAGTATACACCCTAAACCTACAATATATACCCTAAACCTACAATATATACCCTAAACCTACAATAAATACCCTAAACCTACAATATATACCCTAAACCTACCGTATATACCCTAAACCTACAATATATACCCTAAACCTACAGTATATACCCTAAACCTACAATATATACCCTAAACCTACAATATATACCCTAAACCTATAGTATATACCCTAAACCTACAATATATACCCTAAACCTACAGTATATACCCTAAACCTACAGTATACACCCTAAACCTACAATATATACCCTAAACCTACAATATATACCCTAAACCTACAATATATACCCTAAACCTACAGTATATACCCTAAACCTACAGTATATACCCTAAACCTACAATATATACCCTAAACCTACAATATATACCCTAAACCTACAGTATACACCCTAAACCTACAGTATATACCCTAAACCTACAGTATACACCCTAAACCTACAATATATACCCTAAACCTACAATATATACCCTAAACCTACAATATATACCCTAAACCTACAGTATATACCCTAAACCTACAGTATATACCCTAAACCTACAATATATACCCTATACCCTAAACCTACAATATATACCCTAAACCTACAATATATACCCTAAACCTACAGTATATACCCTAAACCTACAGTATATACCCTAAACCTACAGTATATACCCATAACCTACAATATATACCCTAAACCTACAGTATATACCCTAAACCTACAGTATAAACCCCAAACCTACAGTATATACCCTAAACCTACAATATATACCCTAAACCTACAGTATACACCCTAAACCTACAATATATACCCTGAACCTACAATATATACCCTAAACCTACAGTATATACCCTAAACCTACAGTATATACCCTAAACCTACAGTATACACCCTACAGTATGTATCCTACAGTGTATATACCCTAACCCTAGATTATATACCCTAACCCTACAGTATATACCCTAAACCTACAGTATATACCCTAACCCTACATTATATACCCTACACCTACAGTATATAACCTAAACCTACAGTATATCCCTATACCTACAGTGTATACCCTATACCTACAGTGTATACCCTATACCTACATTATATACCCTATAGTATGTACACTACAGTGTATATACCCTAACACTGCAGTATATACCCTAAACCTGCAGTATAAACCCTAAACCTACGGAATATACCCTAAACCTACAGTATATACCCTACATTATGTATCCTACAGTGTATATACCCTAACCCTACATTATATACCCTAAACCTACAGTAAATACCCTAAACCTACATTATATACCCTAACCCTACCGTATATACCCTAACCCTACATTATATACCCTAAACCTACCGTATATATCCTAAACCTACAGTATATACCCTAACCCTACAGTATATACCCTAAAGCTGCAGTATATACCCTAACCCTACAGCATATACCCCAAAGCTGCAGAATATACCCTAAACCTACAGTGTATACCCTAAACCTACCGTATATACCCTAAACCTACAGCATATACCCTAAAGCTGCAGTATATACCTTAAACCTACAGTATACACCTTAACCTACAGTATATACCCTATACCTACAGTAAGTACCCTACAGTATATACCCTAAAGCTGCAGTATATACCCTAACCCTACAGCATATACCCCAAAGCTGCAGAATATACCCTAAACCTACAGTATACACCCTACAATATGTATCCTACAGTGTATATACCCTAAACCTACATTATATACCCTAACCCTACAGTATATACCCCAAAGCTGCAGTATATAGCCTTAACCTACAGTATATACCCTATATACCCTAAACCTACAGTATGTACCCTACAGTATATACCCTAAACCTACCGTATATACCCTAAACCTACAGCATATACCCTAAAGCTGCAGTATATACCTTAAACCTACAGTATATACCCTATACCTACAGAATGTACCCTACAGTATATACCCCAACCCTACATTATATACCCTAAACCACCCCACACCTATCCAAGTCAGCCCATGTTGAACATCCCCATTCCCAAGCCTTCTGAAGTGTGTGATGTCCTCAGTCATACAGGATTCAACCGTCTTGGGGAAAGTCAGAGAGGGTAAAGTGTGTGATGTCCTCAGTCATACGGGATTTAACCGTCTTGGGGAAAGTCAGAGAGGGTAAAGTGTGTGATGTCCTTAGTCATATGGGATTTAACCGTCTTGGGGAAAGTCAGAGAGGGTAAAGTGTGTGATGTCCTCAGTCATACGGGATTTAACCGTCTTGGGGAAAGTCAGAGAGGGTAAAGTGTGTGATGTCCTTAGTCATATGGGATTTAACCGTCTTGGGGAAAGTCAGAGAGGGTAAAGTGTGTGATGTCCTCAGTCATACCGGATTCAACCGTCTTGGGGACAGTCAGAGAGGGTAAAGTGTGTGATGTCCTCAGTCATACGGGATTTAACCGTCTTGGGGAATGTCAGAGAGGGTAAAGTGTGTGATGTCCTCAGTCATTCGGGATTTAACCGTCTTGGGGAAAGTCAGAGAGGGTAAAGTGTGTGATGTCCTCAGTCATTCGGGATTTAACCGTCTTGGGGAAAGTCGGAGAGGGTAAAGTGTGTGATGTCCTCAGTCATACGGGATTTAACCGTCTTGGGGAAAGTCAGAGAGGGTAAAGTGTGAGGGTTAAGGTGAGTACATTCAGGCCGGTGGCAGGTCACCTGAGTCTGGGGTTGCCAGGTCGTCACAGCTCCACCACAGGACCAAAAAGTTGTGTAAACCACCAAGTCAATCACAGTGCACAACTCCTTCACATATGCTGTTATGGTGCCATTTCTACATATAGTTTAAGAGTGGTCTGAAACAGCACTCTCCTTCTTTGCTCTTGTTTGCTCTCTCAGGTGAAATACTGTGCTTTCTGGCCTTTACAGGACTGTGATCCACATGGTTAAATAAAATAAAATAAAATTAAATGTTATTTGTCACATGCGCCGAAATGTAGTTTTAAGAAAATAGCCCCCCCCCCCCAAAAAAAAGTAAGATATAAGAATAACATAGAGCAGCAGTAAATAACAATAATGGGGCTATATACATGGGGTACCAGTACAGAGGTAATTGAGGTAATATGTACATGTAGGTAGAGTTATTAAAGTGACAATGCATAGATAATAGCAGAGTAGCAGCAGAAGCGTTCCAGAGGGAGGGGTGGGCAATGCAAATCGTCTGGGTAGCCATTGGCTTGGTGGTAGAAGCTATTTAGGCGCGTCTTGGACCTAGACGTGGTGCTCCGGTTACCACTTGCCGTGCGGAAGCAGAGAGAACAGTCTATAGCTAGGGTGGCTGGAGTCTTTGACCATTTTTAGGGCCTTCCTCAGACACCGCCTAGTGATGCAACCCGTCAGGATGCTCTCGATGGTGCAGCTGTAAAACCTTTTGAGGACCCATGCCAAATCTTCTCAGTCTCTTGAGGGGGAATAGGTTTTGTTGTGCCCTCTTCACGACTGTCTTGGTGTGCTTGGACCATGTTAGTTTGTTGGTGTGGACAACCTACTCAACCTACTCCATTACAGCCCCGTCGATGAGAATGGGGGCCTGTTCGGCCCTCCTTTTCCTCTAGTCCACAATCATCTCTTTTGTCTTGATCACGTTGATGGAGAGGTTGTTGTCCTGGCACCACACGGCCAGGTCTCTGACCTTCTCCCTATAGGCTGTCTCATCATTGTCGGTGATCAGGCCTACCACTGTTGTGTCATCAGCAAACTTAATGATGGTGTTGGAGTCGTGCCTGGCCGTGCAGTCATGAGTGAACAGGGAGTACAGGAGGGGATTAAGCATGTACCCCTGAGGGGCCCCCGTGTTGAGGACCAGAGTTGCGAATGTATTGTTACCTAACCTTACCACCTGGGGGCGGCCCGTCAGGAAGTCCAGGATCCAGTTGCAGAGGGAGGTGTTTAGTCCCAGGGTTCTTAGCTTAGCGATGAACGCTGAGCTGTTGTCAATGAATAGCATTCTCACATAGGTGTTCCTTTTGTCCAGGTGTAAAAGGGCAGTTTTGAGTGCATTAGAGATTGCATGATCTGTGGATCTGTTGGTACGGTATGCAAATTAGGGTGGGTGTAGGGTTTCTGGAATAATGGTTTTGATGTGAGCCATGACCAGCCTTTCAAAGCATTCCATGGCTACAAACGTGAGTGCTACGGGTCGGTAGTCATTTAGGAAGGTTACCTTAGTGTTCTTGGGCACAGGGACTATGATGGTCTGCTTGAAACATGTTGGTATTAGGTTGAAAATGTCAGTGAAGGCACTTGCCAGTTGGTCAACGCATGCTCGGAGTACACATTCTGGTAATCCGTCTGGCCCTGCGGCCTTGTGAATTTTGACCTGTTTTGATGCTGTTACGTCGGCTGCGGAGAGCATGGTCACACAGTCATCCGGAACAGCTGATGCTCTCATGCATGTTTCAGTGTTACTTGCCTCGAAGCGAGCATAGAAGTTACTTAGCTCGTCTGTTAGGTTCGGATCACTGGGCAGCTCCCGGCTGTGCTTCCCTTTGTAGTCTGGTATAGTTTAACAAGCCCTGCCACATAAAACGAGCGTCGGAGCCGATGTAGTACGACTCAGTGTAGTACGATTCGATCTTAGTCCTGTATTGGTGCCTTGCCTGTTTGATGGTTCGTTGCAGGGCATAGCGGGATTTCTTATAAGCTTTAGTTTTTGCTTGTAAGGAGGAATCAGGAGGATATAATTATGGTCAGATTTGCCAAATGACATCCCACATACTTTTACTGAGATTACCAACAAATGTATCCTCTCATCTCTAAACCATTTTCGCCTGCCAAACTTTCAGCTTTGGTTTAGACACTACAATAGTACCTGTACTCAAAACTCTATAGTACTCAGTTATAAAACTCCATAGTACTCAGTTATAAAACTCCATAGTACTCAGTTATAAAACTCCATAGTACTCAGTTATAAAACTCCATAGTACTCAGTTATAAAACTCCATAGTACTCAGTTATAAAACTCCATAGTACTCAGTTATTAAACTCCATAGTACTCAGTTATAAAACTCCATAGTACTCAGTTATTAAACTCCATAGTACTCAGTTATTAAACTCCATAGTACTCAGTTATAAAACTCCATAGTACTCAGTTATTAAACTACATAGTACTTAATAGAAGTCTCTAATGTATAGTCAGTCCCCCTCTCTTCTCTCCTCTTTTCTCTGATGGATAGGTCCCCTCTCTTCTCTCCTCTTTTCTCTCTGATGGATAGGTCCCCTCTCTTCTCTCCTCTTTTCTCTGATGGATAGGTCCCCTCTCTTCTCTCCTTCTCTTTTCTCTGATGGATAGGTCCCCTCTCTTCTCTCCTCTTTTCTCTCTGATGGATAGGTCCCCTCTCTTCTCTCCTCTTTTCTCTGATGGATAGGTCCCCTCTCTTCTCTCCTCTTTTCTCTGATGGATAGGTCCCCCTCTCTTCTCTCCTTCTCTTTTCTCTGATGGATAGGTCCCCTCTCTTCTCTCCTTCTCTTTTCTCTGATGGATAGGTCCCCTCTCTTCTCTCCTCTTTTCTCTCTGATGGATAGGTCCCCTCTCTTCTCTCCTTCTCTTTTCTCTGATGGATAGGTCCCCTCTCTTCTCTCCTTCTCTTTTCTCTGATGGATAGGTCCCCTCTCTTCTCTCCTTCTCTTTTCTCTGATGGATAGGTCCCCTCTCTTCTCTCCTCTTTTCTCTCTGATGGATAGGTCCCCTCTCTTCTCTCCTCTTTTCTCTGATGGATAGGTCCCCTCTCTTCTCTCCTCTTTTCTCTGATGGATAGGTCCCCTCTCTTCTCTCCTCTTTTCTCTGATGGATAGGTCCCCTCTCTTCTCTCCTTCTCTTTTCTCTGATGGATAGGTCCCCCTCTCTTCTCTCCTCTTTTCTCTGATGGATAGGTCCCCTCTCTTCTCTCCTCTTTTCTCTGATGGATAGGTCCCCTCTCTTCTCTCCTCTTTTCTCTGATGGATAGGTCCCCTCTCTTCTCTCCTCTTTTCTCTGATGGATAGGTCCCCCTCTCTTCTCTCCTCTTTTCTCTGATGGATAGGTCCCCTCTCTTCTCTCCTTCTCTTTTCTCTGATGGATAGGTCCCCTCTCTTCTCTCCTCTTTTCTCTCTGATGGATAGGTCCCCCTCTCTTCTCTCCTCTTTTCTCTCTGATGGATAGGTCCCCCTCTCTTCTCTCCTCTT